>NW_004949141.1:2923769-2944510 GCF_000317375.1 Microtus ochrogaster
AATTCACAGAGATCCGCCTGCCTTCGGCTCCTGAGTGCTGGGATTAAAGGCCTGAGTCACCACCGCCCGGCTCTCTTTCTTTTTGTACAGGGAAATCAAACGCAGGTCCTGGACATCCCAGGACACTGCTGCACCAGTTGCCAGTGAGCTAGACTCTCAACCCATTTCAAATTTTATTTTGAGACAGTCTCACTATTTCACTGACTGGAGGCTGGAGAGATGGCTCAGTCAATGAATTGATGCCACATGAACACAGAGACTTGAGTTCAGGTCACTAGCAAAAATTCCGCAACCCACCCAAGAAGCTGGGTGTGGCAGTATCTGTAATCCCAGCATTAGAGATGGGGAGACAGGAGGATCCCTGGGGTTTGCCAGGCAGCCTAGCCCTAGTTTCTCCAGGACACCTTGTCTCATAAAAGTCCATATAGGTATATAACAGAAATCAAAGAGAACACGGGCCAAGAATTTGAAAAGGAACAAGGGGGGCTATGTGAGAGGGTTTGGAGGGAGGGAGAGGAAGGAGGAAATGATGTAATTATACTATAATCTCAAAAATAAATTTTTAACATTATTTTTTACTGATTCTTTGAGAATTTTACATCATGCACCCCAGTCCCACTCATTTCCCAAGTCTGTCCATGTCTGCCCTCCCCTCCACCCTTGTAACCTCCCCAGCAAAAGAAAATTAAAAATTAAAATTAAAAAGTAAGAACATCTTGCCAACCCCTCTGGGCATGACCTGCTCCTCTACCAACCATAACCTTCTCTCATATCCGGCATAGCTGTCACATCTCCAGTCCCTCTGTGCATGGACCACTCTGCTCCTACATCTTCCCCGCCTCTCCATCACATATTCCAGTCCTTCTGTGCATGGACCACTCTGCTCCTGCATCCTTCCTGCCTCTCCATCACATATTCCAGGCCCTCTGTGCATGGTCCACTCTGCTCCTGCATCTTCCCCACCTCTCCAACACATATTTGCTCACATACCAGCACTGGGAGCTGTGGTGTGTCACACAGTGGACCCTTTTGCCCAAACAGCTTTACTTGCAAGTGCTCATTGCAGTGAGTCACTGGTCTGGTCAAGGCCTCTGACTTTGGCTACACCATCAATTCTGGACCCTCACCAAGACTCCTCAGGGATATCCTGTCTTCATGGAGATTCTGTCTGTGGTTCCACAGGACCAGTCCTTTTGGGCACCTCACATGCCTCAGTGGCTCATAGATAGGGAAGATGTTAGGGTGAACCAATGCTAAGCCCTGGGTCTGGGCCTGGGTGGTGGTACCTAAGTTGGTCAGCCTACCAGCTCTCCTGGGCCAACACCACTGGGGCCAGGCAGGGCGGGACCAGCTCAACATGGCACTGGGACATCAACATGACTTCAGATAGCAGTACAGACCACGGACATCCCATGGCCTGTGGTAGTATCATGGGCCACAGACATCAACACAGACCCTGGCTGTGGTAGAGACACAGACCCAGTCGGGGCCCTCAGCGGCAGAATGGGTAGGGACATCCCATGGCCTCAGGTGGCAGTGCAGGCCTCTCACATGAGGCTGCTCTTCACCATCACCATTGCATCTCCAGTTAGCCTCTCTTCGTGGTGCACAAACCACTCTGCTTCTCTTTCTTTCCCTTTCCTCCAACATGAACTTGCTCATCCTAGCGGGCCTCCTAGCCAGCTGTCTCCCACATTCCAACCACAGGGCAGTGGGTGGGCCAAAAAAAATTTTTTTTTAAAATAAGGTGGGAAGTAATAGAGGAAGACAGCTGATACCAGCCTCTGGCCTCCACACGCATAGCTGCACACACATGTGGGCATGAACGAAGACACACACACAGAGGTGCACTGTCTGGCTTAAACTGGCCACCTTCCCACCTCAGCCTCCTCAGCAGGTAGGGTTGATTATGTATGTAAAGTAATATATTTGACACCTGTTCTCTCTCCCTTTATCCCTCTCTTTCTTCCTTTCTTCCCCCACCCCCGCCATCTTTCTGACAAGCCAGATGACCTGACTGAAACCCACAGTGGAAGAAGAGACCTCCCAAGAGATGTCCTCTGACCTCCCATACATGTGCACATATATACAACAACAATAATAATAATAACATATTTAAAACATATTTTTCTGGGATGGAAAGGTGACTCGGTGGGTAAGAACACTTGTTCTACAGGCATGAGGTCATAAGTTCAAACCTTGCACTCCTGTGAAAATCCAGGCATGGATTCACATGGCCTGTAATCCCAGAGGAGATGGGAAGAGACAAGCGGATAGGAGGAAGAGAAAGCAGCCCGCTGGCAGCCCTCAGAGACAGCCTTGGATTCCATGAGAGACCTTGTCTTGAAGGAATAAGGCAAAGAGCATGTCCTTCCCTGACCATGTGAACACTTGCACCCACATATAACACCATGTTGTGGAATACTTGTATACTGTGATTGCTGTAATAGAAAGTGGGATGGTCAGTAGCTAGGCAGGAGGTAGAGGCAGGATTTCTGCAGAGGAAAGAGGAAGAGGAAGAATATAGGCACACAGGAGATTCCAGGAAACACAAAGAGGAAGCAGGAGGTACAAAATGGAAGAGAGGTAATGTCATGTGATAGAACATAGATTAATATAAATGGGTTAATTTAAGATATAATAACTAGTTAGGAACAAGCCTAAACTATAGACCAAGCTTTCATAATTAATAATAGGTCTCTGTGTCATTATTTATGAGTTGGCGGTGTAATGGTCTGTCCTGTCTCTTTAAGAGACAAGCCACACCCACTCTCTCCCCTGTCTGCTGAGGCAGGCTGATCTTCAGCTTCCAGCCTGAGTTCCTTCCCTTTTCCATCTCCCTCTCGAAGAGGCAGCTTCGGCCTCTCCCCACTTCTCCCCTTCCCCCTCTGTCTTTCCCTTCTCTCTCTATCTCTCTGCTCTTCTTCCCTTTTCCCTTCCCCCTCCATAACCCATTTGATAAATATTCAACCTCACTCTGCATGGTATGCCTATCCATGTCTCTGTCTCTTGCCCACCGCCACGTGTCTCCCTGCCCGGGGACCAGCCACCGCTTGGGGACCTGCAGCTACCCCCACTTGGGACTGTCTGCTCTCAGGGCCCACTGCCTGCCGCCACATGGCCTGCTGCCACCACGTGGAGACCTGTAGCATTTCTGCTGCCTGCCACTAACAGGGATCTGCAGCGTTTTTATTAATCCATTTCAGGTGGCCCAAAGAAAAATCTGACTACAACACCACACACACACTCAGGGTGGAGGTGGGGATCTCTTTCAGGCAAGGTTTTATAATATCAGCCATAAAGGAAGCTAATCATTGTTTCCAGGCACGCTGGTTACAAAAGGAGGATACTTTGAGCCCAGAATCACTCTGAATACTCAATCTGGGCAACCTAGGGAGTGGAGAGTCTCACTTCATGGAAAACAAAATCAAATATACATATTTTTCATGGCATCAAGCTATGTGTTTAGAAAGTATGGATTTCAAACTGGGTGACAGTAGTGCACGCCTTTAATCCCAGCACTCAGGAGGCAGAGGCAAGTGGATCTCTGAGTTTGAGGCCAGCCTGGTTTACAGAATGAGTTCCAGAATAGCCAGGGCTACACAGAAAGATTCTGTCTCAAAAAAACAAAAAGAAAGCATGAATTCCTTACAGTGTAATAATTAAAAGTAATGAGGGTAGAAGCACATACCTTTAACTCCTAAGGCAGGAGGACCTAGAGTTTAAAATCAGTCGTGGCTACATAGAGACTCTTCCCCAGAAATACTCAAAAGCAGTGCATACCCAGATCTTTGAGAAGTCACAGCATGTCACAGAGAAATTCTGAGGGCCGTGAAAACAAATAAGGCAAAGGCAAACTGCTTTTTCCTATGAAAAGTTCTAAAACAAACAAAAGTTAATAAAGTCTGAGGAATGTCCAATATCTGAATCATCTTTTGGTACCATGTGTTATGCCCAGATCACGGAGTCCCCCAAAAAATCAACAAGAAGACCAGGTCCTATATGTAAAAGCAAAGAATTTTTATTCTTATACAAGTTCGTGAAGTCGGACTCTTCACGTGTCCATCGTATTGGCATGATCGGAGAGCCCCCAGCTCAGTTGGGGTGGGTTTTTTATAATAGTAAAGGTAGGGGTGAGGGATTTCTAAGGTTCAGAACCCCGGATTGGCTGACCTTTGTCTAGGGGTGTCCTGGTGAAAAGCGATGGGTGTGTACTGGCAGGTGATCCTATCTACAATGGTTGGAAACGTTAGGGATTTCCTGTGGATGATCTGTTCCTGGGCCATCCTTGGGTCGTTTCAGTTTATGGTCTTTCTTGGAACCAGGTCTTGCCTTAGGGTTAACTATTGAAACTCGGGCCTCTATTGAGCTTGTCAAGATTGGGTCCTACACCATGTACTTTAGATTCTTTTGGATCTTGAATTGTTGCTTCAGAATTGAATGCAAGGAACACAGCAAAGTAACCGATGGCAGCAGCTCTGTGGGGGGTGGGAGGGAAGAAAGTTTGTTCCAAACTGCTAAGGCTGCTCTCTGGGAAAGCAGAGAGTAGAGGAGATGGGGAGATCTCCAGGGTTATAAGGAGAGTGGGGGGGGTACCTGGTGGAAGGGGAGCCTGTGAGCTGCGGTGTGGAGGCTTTGAAGTGTGTAACAAGTATCTGTGTGTAGGGGCTGAGGGAGCCTAGAGGCTCCCATGGACCTTGATATGCTGAGAGGCACCATTGCACATTTGTTAATGGCAGAGCCTTAGGTCCCTTTTGGGATAGTAGAATGATTCCTTCTGGCTAGTGGGAGCCAGTTTCTCAAATGCCTAAGGAATGGTCCTAAGGTCCAGGACTGCATTTCGGGATATGGGGAACTGGAGTTTCCTTTGGATCTGACAGAGATGTTTATTAGATCCATATTTGTCTTAGTTTTTGTAGCTGGCTTTCCCAGGGCTGATCAGTAGAATCTAGAATTGTCATTCAACAATCTCCAGGCACAGGGCTGTCTACATAAGAAGCAACTCCACAGAAAAGTCCCACAGTTTGGAAGGTCAGCTCTGTGACTTGCTAGGTCCTCATTCGGAATGGTCAAGAGCCATTGGGGCTGTCTGGTTCCACAGGGTATTTTCTCTGAGACACCTCTTTTTTACTGTCCTTGGTTTCAACTTTGTCTCGCTGACTTTCCTTTGAGTCATCAAAGTGTGTGTGTGTGTGTGTATGTGCGTGCGTGTGTGCGTGCGTGCGCGCGCGCGCTTTTGATATAGGGTTGCTATGTAACTCAGACTGGCTTGAAACATTCTATCTAGCCCAGACTGACTTTGAAGCCAACAATTCTGCTCCAGGCTTCTGTGTGCTGGAATCACAAGCATGCACAACCATATCAGCCTTCAAAGTTAACCTCAGATCTATATTTTAAATCAAACCACTCTGGAAATCTAAACTTAGTGAAAATCAATCCAACCATTTTAATTTGTGTTTATATTTTATTATTGTAAAGGTGTGTGAGTTTATGCTAATTTTGTGTTCATCATCACCTCATGATGATAACAGACAGTACTTTGGCAAAGATTCTAGAATAACATTCTATGTTCAGAATGTTAGGCTGGGTCTCTGTGTGACCTCGGCATTTGCTTTGTGTTTACATAGTGCTGAGCCTGAACGAGGTCCTACATTTAGGTGTTCACTTAGCACATGGACACTCAAACATGCCAAGTCCCAGAGAAGGTCCCTGCCCCGTGATGTCTTATGTCAATGGGGATATTGGAGCATCAGCTCAATCCAAACGTTTTTAGAAGTTCAGAAATACTAAGGGTTGGAGAGATGGTTCAAGGATAAGAGCACTTATTGTTCTTCCAGAGGAATCGAATTCAATCCTAAGCGCCTCCATCAGATGACTTTACAACCTATTAATTCCAGCTCCAGGAGCTCGGACACCCTCTTCTGGCCCCTCCAGGAGCTCGGACACCCTCTTCTGGCCCCTCCAGGAGCTCGGACACCCTCTTCTGGCCCCTTCAGGAGCTCAGACACCCTCTTCTGGCCCCGGTAAGACCCTCCGTGTACATGCACAAAAACAAATACACACAAGTGAACACCGACAAATGCATATGATTTTAAAATTAAAATTAGTCTTAAAAATAAAAAAAAGGGAGCTGAAGATATGGCTCAGTGGTTAGGAGCACTGGTTGCTCTTCCGGTTGACCCAGGTTCAATTCCCAGTGCTTACACTATGGCTCACAACCATCTGTGAGTCCAGTTCCAGAGGATCCTATGCCCTCTTCTGACCTCTGCAAGCACTGTATGCACACAGTGCACAGACATACATGCAGGAAAACACCCAGATACATAAAGTAAAAATAAATAAATCTTTAACAGAGAAAATCAGTAACAGCGAAAGAAACTTGCTCAACATGTTGGCACAAACTGATAAGCCCAGCACTTTACAAGTAGAAAAGGAATCATCAGGCCACCCTGGCTACGTAGCCAATTTGAGAACAGTTTTAGCTACAAAATACCATGCTGCAAAATATCAAAAGCAAAAGTGAAAAACGAAAACCTAGAAACTTAATTTATGAGTTTATCTTTCACAATAGTAGGACCAACAATAAAAATGTATAGCAACGAAACATACACGGCACGAAATAAAAGGTCAGAAAGACAATCATCCTGAAAGTGTCAGAGGAGCGAAAGTGGGGAGAGGAGGGGCTCCCAGCGGTGTGAGAAATGACTGGGTCCTAAATGACAATACTTCTGATAGGTCTGTACATGAGAAGGGGCAAATGTACAAAATGTACAAAAAATACGGGATGCTGAACAGGCCCTGAGAAGGGAAGAGAGGAGAGAGAAACATCTTGTGTTCACCTGGACACAGCATAGGCCCTTTCCTTCATAAATTCTTAATCAGCCCTCAGATCTGAGATGCTAGCAGCCAGCCAATATGACCAGGTATCGTTTCTCCGTTATCTTCAGGCGTCATGAGTGTTAGGTTTCAAACCTGGGACAAAGGGTGAGGTGCCTATTTAACATATCAAAGAGGACCTGGCCAGCCGGTTCTCCAGCATCCCGTGGTCACTATCTGTTACAGCCTTCCTGACTGGCGTATCCTGACCCCTATCCTCAGCCCTACAATCAAGCTGCTCCTCCCTATATAATGTAACCTATGGCTGCTAGTTCTTTTTGTACCTTTGACCTCATGGCTGCTGCACCTGGCACACCTCCCCCGCCCTTCATACTTGAATCTCTGCCCACAGGATTTCTCTCTCTACCTGTACTTTACTAGTCTCCCCGCCATAATTACCCACCCCGGTGGCTCATTTCTAGTTTTCTGTCTTCCACAGTACTCCAGGCTAATTACAAAACCAAATTGTTAGCGAGGATCCAGACATGAGGAAAATGTAGCTTTTGCCTTTCTGTGCCTAGGTAACCTCACTCAGTATAATTTCTTCCAGTTCTACCCACTTACCTGCAATTTCATCATACCATTTTCATTACAACTAAGTAATATTCCACTGTAAGTATACGCTACATTTTCCTTACCCATTCTTCAGTTGATGGGCATCTAGGTTGTTTATATTTCCTGGCTATTGCAGAAATGGTATGGTGGTATTGAAATGTCTTTGAGAACAACATCGTCTTTTGGGGGGGAGCGAAAGGAAAAGCAGGAACCCCAAGATCAAGTTTTCTCAGCACAAAAGAGACCTATTTGTCCCAGAGGGACAGAGGGCAGAGCCCAAGAGACAAAAGCAGGAGACGGAGAATGGGGAAGGGGAAAGGAACAGGAGAAGGAGAGGGTGTTTATTCCAGATGGACAAAGGACTGCCTCTGGATAGAGAGGAGACAAATGTGACCCATAGGCAAATAGCAGTTTCTAAAGGTAAAGGGGGAAAGAAACCCCATGTTAGGATGAGGTGTTTAATTTTGATTGGGCATGTTAATAAGGTGAACCAAAGGGAGCTTTTGATTGCTGGACTTCAATACTTTGGTAGCTGGACCTTGGTTGTCAGCCTCGGGAGGAGGGATTGGCCAAACAAGGGAACAGATCTTGGGGGCTAGGTTTGGAATGCAATCCATCACTTTTTAGTCAGGTAGAGAGAGCATAGGGGAGAAGGGCGAGGCCTATTAGAGCCGTGCTTGCCACACTTGACCTGGCCAGAGTCCCCCCACCAAAACCACTCTGAGCAAGTGACTTTCAGGTTCTTGTCTCATGAATTTGAAGAATGAAACTCATTAACACAAAAGGTGCGTTTAGAGAGAATTTTACTCTAGATTCTAAGGCATGAATTTAAGAGGGGGACAGAGAGTCATGCCATGTAAGACTCACCACATGTGGCAGACATCAGCTGCATAGCAAAAGTGGGGGGTGGAAGTGGGATGGGGTGCTTCAGTGAAATAATGAGTTCCAGGAAAAGTATACTTAGGCTCTGGCTAGCACCCAAAAGAAAAAGAAGGAAAAGTTAGCTCTATCAGCCTCATGCTTATGGATCAAGATATATGCTGTCAGCTACTATTCCAGTGCCATGTCTGCCTCCTGCTATGCCCCACCAGGACAGTCATGCGCCCTCTAAAACTATAAACCCCAAATAAATACTTTCTTCTATAAGTTGCCTTGGTTATGGTGCTTTATCACAGCAATAATGAAGTAACTAAGACACAACCCTAGGGAAAAATTTCAATTAGAGGGATAAAACACAGATGACACAGAAGGAAAGGTGGACTGTGCTGGAGATTAAAGGTTCAAGTGGCTTTAGTGAGGGTGCAGAGAGGAGAGGGTAGGGAATTGGTTAGCCAAAACTAAGAATACATGGAGAAATACTGTGTTAGTCTGTATATAAAATATAGATGTGTGTGTGTGTGTGTGTGTGTGTGTGTGTGTGTGTGTGTGTATGAAGAGACCAGAACACCTAGCTATGGTGAAACTTAGGCAATGAAAAGTACCCCTCCTGTGGGACAAGGCTGCAGTTTAGCCAAGCCAAGGAAAGAAGGCTCAATGTCCTTTAGACAGCACATGGCTTGGGATTCTCCTTTAGCCCCGCCCCCCCATAAGCTTGCCCAGGCCAGAAATGGCTGTGGCAGTGGTGAGGTTGTTGCTAAGGTAATTCCATTCTTTGGCCAATGGAAAGAAGTGGCCAATGTCAAGCAGTGGCCAATGTCTGTTCTATAGTGGCCAATGTCTCTTCTGTAGTGGTCAATGACTGTTCTATAGTGGCCAATGTCTCTTCTATAGTGGCCAATGTCTGTTCTATAGTGGTCAGTGTCTCTTCTATAGTGGCCAATGTCTCTTCTGTAGTCGTCAATGTCTGTTCTATAGTGGCCAATGTCTGTTCTACAGGTGCACAGGATATCGAAGGCACCAGCTGGCAGATTAAAGGCAAAAACTAATATATGAGTGAAGTCTATTTTCTCGGCTCCTGAGGATAACCAAGGTTGGGGGCCAGGCTAAGTGGCATTGTTTGCTGATGAGGCCTTGGGATTCGGAATGACCCCTATAATCTCAAAGCTCTGGAATTTTCCACATGAATAGTTAATGTTTCAAAATTGCATTTATTTATCGTTTTATTTCAGTTTTTGGTTTGTGAACAAGAATTCCTGGGGAAAAGCTCTGCCTACAAAGGCTGGCTGACTGATTAGAAGGTTGTAAGTCCAGAGACAGATTACATTGGACTATCATTAGAGCCCTTAATAATTACCTATATCCAGGCATGGAGGCGCCTGCCTTTAATCCTAGCACTCAGGAGACAGGAGCAGGCAGATCTCTGTGAGTTTGAGATCAGCTTGGTCTACACAGTGAGTTCCAGGACAGCCAGGGCTGTTACACAGAGAAACCCTGTCTTGAAAAGCTATATTATTATTTATTGCCCTCTTCCATATGTGACCTACCATGTTTGTGACCACTAGGTGAATCCTAAAGAATTCAGATACTCTAAAGAGTATCCAAACAGACCCCTAGTTCCCACCAAGTGCAATGCTAAGAATGACGTCAGATAACATCTGCAGCCTAGAGCTGAGATTTCCTTGGTCTTTTGTGAACTGCCTACATAATGTTTTCCCAATGTACTTTAAATGTGTCTTGAATTATAATTTTCTTTGTTCTGTTACTACAAACATTTTAAGACATCGGACCATGGAATTTGGGCCAACATAAGTCTTTTCCTGAGCCATAGCTATGCACATTTGGTGCCAGGTCAAATTATTTTTTATCTCCCTTTGAGGTGAGAATTGTGCTTTGATTGAGAGTTTTTCTGAAACAGGATACTATTTCTTATATTTTGGGCTATAAGCTTACCCTTTAATAACTGGGCCATCTCTCTAGGCCAGAATGCTGTTTCCTTATGTAGACCAGGCTGGTCTAGAATTTATGTTCCTCCTGCCTCAGCCTCCTGGGGTCTGGGATTACAGACATGTGCCACCATGCCTAGCATTCAACACTGCATTTGTGTGTGTGTTACCGGAACAGCAAAGAAAGGAGGACAGTGCTGTGATGGTCCCACGAGACTCCATCCCGGGTTCCTTACTCCGGGTGCTCAGCCCTGAGTGAGGTAGGCTCTTATTCAAAAGCAGCTTGCTAACATATTATCTGAACAAAAGCCGCTCTTTCCCTTCAGAGACACCCAATGCTTGATAAGGTTGTAAGTTTACCAACAACAAGATCAATCCTCACTGATAGTCCAGGCATGTTGTTTTCTATAGGGTCTTGGCTCCATTAAATACTTTGGAAGACCAACTTGAATGGGGAGGAGGTAAAGACAGAAGGAAAGTCCCCTGGCCTTGGTAACACTTGGACAAAGGGGCCCTTTTGGGCTCTTCACTCTTAAAACCTATTCTAGTGCCACAATGAGAGGTGTGTAAAGGGTTAAAAGGGAATAATGGAACAGAAAGGGTTAAACTGTGGTTGGAGGAGTGGAGGCTAAGGTAGAGAAGGGAGTATGGGAGGAAAAAATAACACTAAAGGCCTTTTGAAAAAGGCATATGAAAACCTGGTATTATAGGAGCTTCCTAAAATATAAACATATACACCCCCATCTCAGAGTTAAAATATAAACATATATACCCCCCATCTCAGAGTTAAAATGCAGTTGCTCTATACAAGGCAATGGTGCCCTGACTAGAGACCATGCACTAACAAATAAAAAGCCCAGTGTCAAGTTAATTCTTTTGGAGTTTTTGGCCCCAGTGATGCTCCACAGATCCACAAACATTACATTACATTGGTGACCCTGCAGAACTGGATGCTAAGACTCTATCGCTGAAGACACCATGTGCTTGAGTCACAGAGTATGGGACTCTTAAGCAGGTACTAACCCAGAAACTTCATCCCTACTTGGAAGCTTTCATAGCTTCCAGCAGGAAGGCACGAGACATGCCACTGGAGGAGAAATACCATCATCATCAATCTTACCCTGATGTGAACCCTGCAAGCTACAATAATGACCAACCTGTCAAGTCATGCCCTCAGTAATAGTGGCATGAATATCATGGGAGCAAACAACTACTTTATTTTTCTTATTTTATATTTTTATGTATGAGTGACCTGCACGCCAGAAGAAGGCATCAGATCCTATTACAAATGGCTGTGAGCCACCATGTGGTTATTAGGAATTGAAGTCAGGACCTCTGGAAGAGCTACCAGTGCTCTTAACCGCTGAGCCATCTCTCCAGCCCCAAACAACTACTTTGATTGGAGTTAAGTCTTCCACAAAATGAAACCCAAGTCTAAGCCCATTATCAGGCCAAGAACTGAAGCCCAGACAAGTCATAGGCATTAGAGTAGAGAACCTAATACTATTATTCTTCTGAATTGACCTGTTATTAAACTGACTCCTAATAACATCCACTTGGATTAATGCATCTCTAACCCTCATCAAGGAACCTTCTCCTTACAATATATGGTGATTAACAGAGAGACCCACAACTGTCCACCCCACCCCCTAAATGGCAGTTCTCGTGACACTGTCCTAAACAGGACTTTGGCCCTGAAAGTTTGATTTAAAAAAAAAGCCTTTCTTTCTGCTCATGGTAGAAAGAAATTTTTGTAGTTTCTTCCTCTACGCTATTGCTTACATTCTGTGCCCAAAACCTGGGAGGGACACTGAGCCCCACAAAAGACCTGTTCCTCCTAATAGAACTGGCCTCTAATTTTTGCCCCTCCTGGGTGCAGATCACTTGTTTCTGCTGACTCCTGCCACCCACCATATCAGACTCTAAATTTTAGAGTCTATCTCTTCAGCCGTTTCTCCTCCACCTCCTCAACCCCCCCCCATCTTTCCTTGTCTATTCTGGGAAGTGCCGCCTTGGAGCTGCTTGCTCCGTCTCTCTTTTGTTGGCTCACTGGAGTCTGTCTCTGTCTCTCTTGGCTCCTGGAGCCTACTACGACAAAATCATGTCAGTGTGTCAGCCATCTTCCCACAGCTTTTTGGGCGCCCCAACACATGGAGGAGGGATGTCCTTCCACTGATCCTGGACATCTCTCTGGCAAGTCTCTCAGTCTGCTTGGGACACCCTCACACTGAGACTGGTTATCTAGTCTGCACTGAAACCTAGTTATTTGCAGTAAGACAGCAAGGCTTTACTGAAATCTGGGTCTGAGGAAGAAAAAGATTAGAGAAGGCAGGTGAGGAGTCAAAAGGTGAGTGATGGAGGAGGGTTATCTGTCTATGTGTTACTTTCATTGGTTAATAAAGAAACTGCCTTGGCCCTAATATGACAGAAATTAGGCAGGCGGAGTAGACAGAACAGAATGCTGGCAGAAAGAAGCCAAGTCAGGCAGTCACCATGATTCTCCCACTCCAGACAGACGCAGGTTAAGATCTTCCCTGGTAAGCCACACCTCGTGGGGCTACCCACATTATTAGAAATGGGTTAATCTAGATGTGAGAGCTAGCCAGTAAGAGGCTAGAGCTAATGGGCCAAGCAGTGTTGGCCCATTACCTAAGTAAACAGGAAGTGGATTGTAAGAAACTTCCAAAACTCTGGAATTAACAGAGACATCTCACTTCCTGGACAGTCACTCAAAGTTCTTCTATACTGTTGGGGCATCCATCTTCAGCCTACAGGCCCATAGTATCCCAGACTTTTCCATGAAGCAGGAAATTTCAAAGACAGTTCCACTTCTATTGGCAGTTTATCAGTCACTTTCTTCTGTGTCCTGCAGAATACAGTTTCCGTGTAATTATTTCGGGTGTAAAGCTAACTGGGTGGCGGGACACAGCCTGCCATTCATTACAACAGAGGAGGAGCTGCGGTGGGCTGCATTCCCACCCAGTTCCGCATGGCTAGCTTTATACCCGAAATAATTACAAGGAAACTGTATTCTTTTAAACATTGTCTGGCCCATTAGTTCCAGCCTCTTATTGGCTAGCTCTTACATATTGATCTAACCCATTTCTAATAATCTGTGTAGCTCCATGAGCTGGCTTACCAGGAAAGATCCTAACCTGCGTCTGTCTGGAGTGGGAGAATCATGGCGACTGCCTGACTTGGCTTCTTTCTCCCAGCATTCTGTTCTGTCTACTCCGCCTACCTAATTTTCTGTCCTATTAAAGGGCTAAGGCAGTCTCTTTATTTAACCAATGAAATTAACACAAAACAGAAGACTCTCCCCCATCATGTGAGTTTAAAAAGAGCCCATGGTTAGAGATGAGAGCAAACTTCAGGGGCAAGGTGAGAGACAGCATGAGCAGGAAAAGGACTTACTCCAGAGGCAGGACAAGAGGGACAGGGAGAGGCTGGGAGGTGCGGGGAGAGCAGTAAATAGTGACTTGAAGATGTATGCTTAACCTCTTTGTCTCTGCCTCCTTTGTTAGCCTTTAGCTGTTTGGATAAACTGAGTCACAGAAAAAACTGATATTCTCTAAAGGATTCTGCATCTACTCTAGGACCAGCTTGTTTTTCTGGCCCCGGTACTCCTGAAGAGCCCTGGACTTGCTAACCACGGAGAAGGGACACACTTGGCTCTCCCTCAGGGAAGAGCGTTGTTAGTATGTGTGCGAACCAGTCCCGCCAACTGGAAGAGAGTCTTAAAAACATACGTGAACGGGCTCACGAACTACAGTCTCCAGGAACTGGCTCCAATGCCAGATTCTCACACAGTCCTCTCTGGGGCCCTGGTTCTACCCTCCTTGGTCCATTGGTCTCTATCCTTCTCATAACAACAGTTGCTTCTTCAGGTTCTTTTGGGAGCAAATTAATGAAATAACCCAAGGGTCAGTAAACCAGATGCTTCCTTGGGGTTTCCTTGGGTCTCCTACCATCACCCTCCAGTTTGAGCCCCTGATTTGGACCAGTGTTCTTTCCAGAGAGCTCCTCTTCTCAAGCCTCCAACTGAGAAGTAGCCTGAGGACTCATCACCCCTTCTCAACAAAAGGTTGGAATGTTAGGTCCCCACCACCACCACCACCTTCTCAGGAGCCTCCTTAAAACCTCCTGCAAAGAGCAACAATCCACATGTTCAGCTCTAAAGTCAACCCTGTCTTAATTCTGTGTGGCTCTTGTGCTTTCATTTTAAAAAATTTGTTGCTTTTTTTTTATTGTTTCTATCCATACATTACACAGACGAAATGATCAAGTCTTCGGAGGAAAAAGAATCTATTTTTAATTTCCTTTTACAAGCTTTCAGTAACAACTTGGTGTTGATTACGGTTTGGGAAATTGAGAGGCGCAAGCACATACTTAGAATTGTCTCTGCCAGACACCTTTCAGGCCAGAGTATTGATGGCCTCCTGTAAAAAATGTAGGCAGACTTTTCTTTGGCACCTGCTAGTTCCCAAATAATGGACGCAGAGACTTTATATTAATTATAGATGTGTGGCTGACAGTTCAGGCTTATTACTAACTAGCTCTTTAACTTAAATTAATCCATTTCTATTAATCTATGTATTGTCACATGGCTCATGGCTTTATCTGTCCTCCAGCATGTCTTGCTCCTTCTACATCTCCTGGCGACTCCTCAGACTCTGCCCTTCTTCTTCCGGGCATCTTCCTAGCCTGGCTCTCCTGCCCAATCTCTTCCTGCCCAGCTATAGGTCAGTCAGCGTTTTATTAACAAGGAAAGCAACACAGGAGGCTTGCAGTAAAATTCTGGAACACTGTCTCTTGAAAGGAGGGGTCTCACTGGAAGCACCTGGGTTGAACTCAAGCAAGCCCAGAAGCTGGCCTTAACTGAGACACAGTGAAGCAGAGGTTTGTAGGGAATCAAAACCTTTGCTGCATTTTCAGAACTGTCCAAGAGGAGGGTGGATTTCCAATCGCCCAACAATGTGGGACTTTTCAGTTGCTAATTGATAGTGTGACCTCTACATTAGGGGGAGCAGAGGAGCTGATTAGGAGGCCAAAGGTACCATTCAGTCCTTGTTTCTCTGAAGCTTTCCTGTAATGAGTCTTTTTCTGTTCAGACAGCTCCCAAATAATCACACAGAGACTTCTTATTAATTATGAAATCTCAGCCTATAATTTAGGCTTGTTCCTAACCAGTTCTGATAACTTAAGTTAACTCATTTATATTAATCTCTGTTCTGCCACGTAGATCATAGCTGTTATCTCTCCTCCTGCCTATCCTGTTTGTCCTGGGTCTTCTGGCATCACTGCCTCCCCCTACCCCAGTGTTTTTTCTGTTTATTAGCATTCAAAAAATTCAAAACTAACAAAGTACCATATAAGGCCCAAACTCTCTGTTATAATATTTTCCATTTTTATGTGGCTTATATTTTTATTATTTTGCTCTATTTAAAGACTTTATTTATTTTTTTATTTATTAAGCATACAATGTACTGCTGGCAAGGAAGACACCAGGTCTCATTACAGGTGGTTGTGAGCCACCATGTGGTTTCTGGGAATTGAACACGGGACCTCTGGAAGAACAGCCAGTGCTCTTACCCTCTGAGCCATCTCTCCAGCCCAAGACTTTATTATTTTTAAATTATTTTTTCTACAGCTGTCTATACTCATTTTCTTTCTTTAGCATCTGAACACATTTTTAAGCATACTCTACTTGTTCAGAGGTTTTCTTGATTTGTATCTATCTTTTTGCACGTTTGTAGCCTTCTCTGACGGTGTGAGCCCATCCTTAGGCGGCTAGGTGACCACACTGCAGCTCTGGCAGCTGTCTCCGTCCCCCTTCCAGGTGGTGAGAGCAGAACTTCAGACTGCGCCTCGATCTGGAACCACTTACTTCCCCAGCTCTGGGAAGTAGCTGAGTCAGAGATGCGGCGGCAGGCTTTTTTTTTTTTTTTTTTTTCTTACGAGACAGGGTTCCTCTGTAGCTTTGGAGCCTGACCGGGAACTAGCTCTTGTAGACCAGGCTGGCCTCGAACTCACAGAGATCCCCCTGCCTCTGCCTCCTGAGTGCTGGGATTAAAGGCGTGGGCCACCACCGTCCGGTTTAATTATTACATTTTTAGTTGTGAGCCTCGCTTTTAATGGCTGAGCCATCTCTCCAGCCCCGGTTTAATTATTCTTTATCAATAAAAACTCAGGAGTTAGATAACAGGGTAAGAACTTGATTAATCAGCTAAGCCGCAGAGAAGTGACCAGTGACCTCCTCTATCTCTACTTCCTCAATCCAAACCGGCAGAGGATCTTTCTAAGTTCCCCATTGGGGACCATATGTTGTCAGATTTTTCATCGGGCCGCCAAATCACAAATAAAGACACAGACACTTATTATTATTATTAAGACTTATTATTAATTATAAAAGCTTGATTTTAGCTTGGGCTTTTCCCCACTAGCTCTTATAACTTAAATTAACCTGTTTCTATTCATTTACATTTTACCATGTGATTTTTTTTTTTAGCCTTTCTTTCATTCTGTATGTCTAACTCCTGTGTATGTTGGCGTCTCTTTCACATAATTCATAAACCGTGATTCCTTCTTCTCCCCCTTATCCTACTTACCCTCCTTGCCTAGCAGGAGGTTTAGCTCTTTATTATACCAGTCGCAACAATACATCTTCACGCAGTGTACAAAGGTCCCACAACACTCTCCTAAGGCGTTGTCCTTCAGCCCTACCCATTCCCCAGCTTGCGGTTCTCCTTTCTCTAGTTCCATTGCACTTTGCAACATTCTTCCCCACAGTAGTAATATCTTGTATCCTAATTTAAAATTATTTATGAAAATGTCTCTTCCAATAGGTTTGACCTTAAGAACGTAGAACAGGCCTAGTTCTCTTTTTTTGACTTTTGTTCAAATGCTGGTAAAACAGCTTTATTATCGTAGGCACATGATTTAATTGCTACACCTTTGGTTTTTATGACAAGCTCTCTACCGCTTTCGGTTGCTGAGAACAGGACGGCAATCCGTGTAAAGTAATAGACCAATGTAGATGCCAATTAAAGAGTAAAACGTTAAACACTCGATAGCTAAGCTGACCTATTTTCACCATGCGCGTTCTTTTACAGAGCCCCCACAGTCCGGTTCCTCCGTAGCGGCGGTACACGTGGTCTGGGTCTGTGGGCCTTGTCCCGACGCCGACTCCTGACTGGCTCCGCCGAAGGGAAAGCCCCGCCCGCCAGTCCTGCCAATCAAGGTTGCGCAAGAGCCTGTTCGGCCGTGCGGGCTTCCTGTTGCTAGGTTTACCAGTAGCCGGGCCCGGCTGCGCGTGCGCAGATCGCGGAGGCCGCTTTCCCGTTGGGCGGAAGGAGGTGACGTCAGCGGCGCGGAGCGGGTCCTCCCTGAGCCCGGGGAACGTTGAATCTGTGGGCCCTCTGATGGCGTCATAATCCCGCGCCTGAACCTGGCTCCGGCTGAAGCGGCGAAGGCGGCAGCGGCGGCGACAGCTCTGGGGTTCGCGTCTCGGGGTGTGTCGGCCGCCGCTGCTGCTCCGGCCTGGTATGTACAGATGGCTGGCTAGGGTTCTCGGCACCATTCTCCGCTTGTGCGAGCGGCCCGCGCCCGGGGCTCGCGCCCTGCTCAAGAGGCGGCGCTCGAGCAGGTAAGGCGGCCGCGCGCCGGTCCCCTCCCCCGCGCTGGCGTTGGGCGCCGCGGGCCTGTAGGAACCGGCGGCTCCGGGACCGCGGAGGCCTGGGGGCGAGTCCGCCCTTCAAGCTGGGAGCGGAAGGGGAGCGGGAGGCCGCCGCTGTGCTGCTCGCCCGAAACAGCTCCGGTGGCCCGGTGTCACCGCGGGCGGGCAGCGCTGGGACAAGCCAGTAGGTTAGGAGTTGGCCCACGGTCATTTGACTGCGAGTACTGTTCTCTTCGCACCAAGGAACAGCAGTTATCTTGTTTTACAGCAGCTGTGTGTGTTGGGCTGGAGGGGAGGAGAATGGTCCAGTTCTTTAGCATCGCTGTAAGAGGCTGAAAGAAAGTAGGTACCCCACTCTAAGGCTTGATTAAAATTAGAGGGAAATAACAAATATTATTACTTAGCAGCTACACCTTTACCTGTCTTATAGCCTTCCCCTTTAATTAAGGATTTATCTAGAAAGTAAAACACTGTACAAATTCTATATTCCCCATAAGTCTCTCCCATCCTTCCTTCCCTTACTATGCTGTGCCTGCTTCATTTATTATGATGATGATGGTTATTTTTTGTGTTTCCAGGTCAAGAGAAGTGGACAAAAATTGGTTTAGGGGAATTAGAACTAAATGATTCATAGATGATTCTAGAAATGTAGGTCACCGATGGGATTGGGTGTTAGCTAAACTGGTACATATTCCAGAGAGATAGAATCAAGAGAATTTAAGATGTTGTAAAGTTCCTAAAGTAATCTTTGATGTACTAGGTAAGGACAGACAGTGTTTTATGCTGGGTCTGGTGTTCAATGAAACTGCATCTTTTATTGAATGGGGACTGTTAACAGTTATTCTCATTCAGAATCATTCAGTGCTCCCCCCCCCCCCCATTTTAGGGACTAGAAGTGGTAGAGTGCTGTTTACCGTGTCTGTCCTGTCTTCCATCTACGGCCCTGGGGTTTGGGGTGGGGCAGTTAATCACTCTCTCCCAAAGCCCCCCCCCCCTCAATAACATACCTCTTAAGGCTGCTAATATTGACACTTGAAGTAAAAAAAAAAATGGCTGTCTTTGGGGTTATTGTTCCAAAAACAAATGATTTGTTGGTTCAGTTTGACCAGATTACACATCATTACGAGATAGGAAGTTTTGGGTCTTTCTTAAGATTTAGAAATAAGTGCTGGGCAGCTGGGCAGCTGGGCAGTGGTGGTGCTCACCTTTAATCTCAGCACTCAGGAGGCAGAGGCAGAAGCAGGTGGGTCTCTGTTTATTTGAGGCCAGTCTGGTCTATAAAGTGAGTTCCAGGACAGCCAGGGCTGTCACACAAGAGAAACCGTGTCTTGAAAAACCAAAATCAAAAAAAAAAAAAAAAGATTTAGAACTAGCATTCTGTTTTACACGTTTCATCCCATTTTATGAATTGTAGATGGAATTAGGAATGTTGTATGGTATGTTTTTGTCTTGGTGCTAGGTTTTGAACCCAGAGGTTTTTACATGCTAAACACGTGCTGTACAGCTGAGTCACACCTCCAGCTCAGAGTAAGTTTCTTTATAGAAATACATATGTTGCATACGTATATACATACTTCTTTTCCTTTCTTTACAGCACTCTGTTTTCTACTACAGTGGACACTGATGAAATCCCAGCTAAAAGACCAAGATTAGGTATTACATTTTAAAACTTCATTTCTTTTTAGTAGGAAAAATACATGTATGGAACAAAATCCAAAGGTAAAATATTGCGACAATGAAAAAGTTGCCTCTTTCCTACCCTTCCCTACGCCACTGTCTTTCAGATATGTGCAGTGAATGTGTTTAAAGTGCTAAAGAAGTCTGTAATAAAAAGGGACGTTTTCTTTATTTTTAAGCACCAGTTTAAACTGACTGATCGATTCATCTGGCAGTGTGACCCAGTCTGATTTGTTGTCTCTCTGCTTTCTTGTGTCTTCCTGGTAGACAAGAATAAAGCAGGTTAAAGGGCCAGGCACAGTGGAATACTATAGTGTGATCCCTGTTTCCAACAGTGCTTATGAATCTGGGTTATTCCAGAAGTGTTGGTTAACTGTGGAACTTGTTGCTATTCCATTTAAATCTAATAAATACTGAGTATGTCTCGATCTTACATAATTATAGGAAATTAAAAAAAATTAACACTAGGCTTAATTATAATCATTTTTAACTAAGAAAAAATGAGCTTCTTTAAAAAATACAAATAAATATTAGCTTGTACTTGAATGTAGTAAAATGCATAAAGCAACATGGCAAAAAAACAACACACCAAACCAGAAACAAAAAACAACTGGTGGTACCCAGGGTCTGGTTAAGACAAGCCTTTGTCTTATCTACTGAGGATGTCAAAGCCGGTAGGTCAAAGTTCAAAGCCTGCTTAGACTACTGAATGAGACCCGGTTTCAAAGTAAAGTAGTTAGAGGGTGGGAATAAGTTCGGTGATTGTCTAATATACTCAACACCCAAATTTCAGTTTCTCGTACTGCAAAGCAACACTTTGGTGGTATTAGAGAAGGTTCCTGGGTTAGTTGTGTATGATAGTCACCTGCTTCTGTGCTGAGGATCACCCCACTCCGTCAGACTTTGATTTCACACAGCAGAAAGGAATCTGAATTGGAGATGCAGCTGGGTAGTACAGCGTCCTGACCAGCAGCTCTTCTTGCGGTGATGTTCTTGAAGGATGGCCAGTTTAACTCAAAGAATTCAAGGTTTTTAAATTCAGTGTGTGTGTGCGTGTGTGTGTGTCAGTGTGCGGCTGTGGCTGTGTCTTAAGTAATCCAAATTGTCCTCAGTCCTTTTCCTCAGCCCCCCCAGAG
>NW_004949141.1:2944914-2964793 GCF_000317375.1 Microtus ochrogaster
AGAACTGAATTTTTAATTTTCACTAATTTACACGAAATTACATGGTAATCACATCTGTCTTCTGGGTGACTTTAGGTAGCTTTGTGGAGAAGAGACAGCAGAGGTGAAGGCGGGAAGGGGACCTCATGGAGCAAAGCTATGATTTTACTGTGAGAACCAGAGTCTCATAGTACACCAGGTCATGTGAGCCTCTTTTATAGGTGAGACCTTCCTTTGTAAGAGTCTAATGAGCTGACACAGTGTTAGGATAGACCCAGTTTTTGATAAAATTTGTAGGAAAGTAAAACATTCCAATACTTCAGTGTCTGTTACTCTCATCAAGAAGTATGTCTTGTCTTCCGGAGTCTGTGGAATAAACACCAATCAGGAGTCTGTGGAATAAACACCAATCAAGAAGCTGAACATCCTTCAGCTTCTTGTAGGAATAACCTGGAACTGCCTCCCAATTCCTGAAATGAAAAACAACTAATTTGAAAATGTTAGTATTTTTCCTTTTTAGGACAGGGTCTCCATATGTAGCATGGGCTATCCTTAAGTTTACTGTGCTGCCCAGGCTGGTCTCCAACTTGGGATTCACCTCATGAATTTGGAATTATGCTTGCTATTTTTATGTCAACTTGACTCAAGCTAGAGTCATTGGAGAAGAAAGAGCCTCAATGAGAAAATGCCTCCATAAGATCTGACTGTAAGCAAGCCTATGGGACATTTTCTTAACTAGTAACTGATGTGGGAGGGCCCAGCCCATTGTATTCCCACTGGACTGGTTGTCCTGGGTTCTATAAGAAAGCAGGTGAGTTCCAGGACAGGTTCCAAAGCTACAAAGAAACCCTGTCTCAGAATAAACAAACAAACCACCAACAGACAAACAGAATAAAAAAGAAAGCAGGTTGAGCAAACCATGAGGAGTAAGCCAGTAAGCAGCTCCCCTCCATGGCCTCTGCATCAGCTCCTGCCTCCAGGTTCCTGTCCAGTGTGAGTTCCTGTCCTGACTTTGAAGAACAGTAATGATAGAGTGTAACCCAAATAAACCTTTTTCTCTCCAGGTTCCTTTGGTCATTGCATTTCATCACAGTAATAGTAACCCTAATTAGAACAGGATGCTTCAGCCTTCTGAATGTTGGAGTTACAAGTGTACGCCATTGTGGTCAGCAAATATGTAAATTACTTCTAAGTTGGATTCTGCTCCACCTAACCAACACATTTTCTCACTTATTTGAGCCGTTCCCCTTCCTAGAGAGTATTTATTTCTACATTGGAACTCTGTTGCTTAAAGCCACCATTTTAGTCTATTTTTCTCTGAAGAAGAAACTAGTTCTTTACAGTATCTTTAATTGGCGAGTATAAAGGAAACTGTAGGAAGCATAGATGTGTAGGAAGTGAGGGAGGTAGTATTATAAAAGAAGGAAGTAGAGGAGCACTGAAATCCCCCCCACACACACCATTTGTTTACTTCTCGATTTTGTAATCTTTGGTACCAGGAAGAAGTAAGCTTGAGATTGTTCAATGCATCTGGTTCAATCGTGGGATAGCGCTTCTTTGTCACAGATGCTCAAGAGATGGTTTGTTTGTTTTTGTTTTCTCTCAGTCAGGATTTATGAGGGGCTTTGTAGATGGCTGTTTAAGGTAATCATGCTGTTACCTGCCTGGGAAACTAGTGAGTATCAGTGTTCTCTATAGGTTTTCCGTGCCTGGCAGTCTGTGTGTTCTTTGTTCATTTATCCCTCATCTCTTTGAAGTTTCTTTTTATGTATTCTACAAAGCCTACTGCTCAAAAGCTGCTATTGCAGATTGTCTTGGGAATCAGTTTGTGGCACTAAAGTAATAGTTTAATGATTTCATAGCAGCTGTGCTAGTTGATTAAAACAAAATTCATGTGTTAGAATTCTATTTTTTCAGTTGGAAGAAGTATTTATTCATGTATGTATGATGCACACACACATGAAAGGAGTTGTGTTGTGACATGCCTGTGGAGGTCAGAGGACAACTTTGTGGGTTCAGTTCTCTCCATCATTATGTGGGTTCTGGAAATTAACCTTAGGTTGCTAGTCTTGCAGGGCAAGCACTGTTACTCACTAAGCCATCTTGATGGCCCCAAAGTACTTTTATAGATACATTTTTATTTCAGTGTTCAAAATAAGACTTTATTAAAAACTAAGATAGGTTCTTTTCAAAATATAATTATTTTTTTCTGCAAGTTAATGCTGTGTTTATAATTTGTTGATACTTTCTAGATTGCATCATTCACCAAGTGAAAAGCGGTTTCTACAATGCTGCGAGTTTACTTGGATTCCCATGCCAGCTGACCACAAAACCCATGGTGTCTTCTGCTTGTAATGGAACACGGAATGTGGCTCCTGCAGGAGAGGTCAGTGGGGCTGGGATATTGGTCTTTTTTTCACTTTTTGTTGTTTTGTGTGGAAATGGAACCCAGGACCTTGTATATCTTTTTTTTTTCAGACAGGGTCTCTTTTCATAGCTTTGGTTGTCCTAAAACTCACTATGTAGACTTGGCTGGTCTCAAACTCACAGAGATGCAGCTGCCTCTATCTTTTGAGTACTAGGATTACAGGGTGCCTGAAATGGGTCTTCTAAATCTCAAGTACAATTTATCTACACACTGATGTTTGTATTTAGTGCTAGGATTACAGGGTGCCTGAAATGGGTCTTCTAAATCTAAGTCCAATTTATCTACACACTGATGTTTGTACTTAGTTTGAAAAAAAAAATTTACATTGTTGTAGCAAGACTAATAAAAGCCCAGAGACAGATAATGGGGTTCAAGCTGAAGATCAGAAAAGCAAAGCAGCCAAGCCACTAGAGAGTTCTTAACCTCTTCTAAGGCTCAGACAAACAAAAGGGAGATCCTGTCCTCAGAATGACTGTAGACTGCAGTGCTCTCCATCAAATCTCAGACTGTAGACTGAGACCTGAGCTCCTGTCTCCTCCTGTTTTATATTCCTCTCTAGTGCTGGGATTAAAGGCATGCACCGCCACCGCCTAACTAGTGTGGCTGCTGGGATTAAAGGTATGTGTCACCACTGCTTGGCCTGTATGGCTCACTAGTATGGCTAACTTTGCACTCTGATCTTCAGGCAAGCTTTATTAAAACACAAATAAAATATCACTATACATTGCAATATATTTTTTAACATTGAATTTAAAAAATATTCTCAATCTTTTGGGGGAATTAACATATAGATTGACCTATTTCCAGAAATTATGCAATTGTTAGCTTTGATATGAAGATCAAGAAACTAAAGGTAAAAATTTAAATATTTTAAAAATATTTATAAAGAATGTTAGGGGGCCAGCAAGATGGCTCAGTGAGTAAAGACTCAAGCAAACTCAGGCTTTGCTGCTGAGCCTGATGAACTTAGTTCAATCCCCAGGACCCATACTGTAGAAAGAGAGAACAGTTTCCTGGAAGGTGTCCTCTGACCTTCATGCATGCATGCATGCACAGGCACTGCTGCATGTTCATGAACTCACACGCGAACACGCACACACACACACAAAGGAATGTAATATTTTTAAAGAAGAATATTGGCTCATTTAGCTTCATAGCACACTCTTATGATCCTAGTGCTAAGAAGCCTGCTGCAGAAGAGTTAGATGAGCTTGGACATTTAGGACTATTTGTGACAATCCAGTGAGACCCTTGCCTAAAAAACAAAAGGAAGAAAGAAAAGAAAAGGCCAGGTATAGTGGCTAATGCCTGTAATCCTTAGGAGGTAGAGGCAGAAGAATCAGTGTGAGCTTGAGACCAGCCGGGCTCCATAGTGAGTTCCAGGCCAGCCCGGGCTACAGAGTCAAGTACTCTCTTCAGAACAAAAGACCAGTTGAGTGAGTGTGAGGTCAGCCTGACTGTGCAGTGGGCTCTGCCTTGCAAGGGAAATTCGTTGTTTTCTTGTTTAAGTATTTGTGGGGGAAATGTAATTATTTTTTTTAACTCCTGTCAGTTTTGACAGCTTTTTTTATCTTAGCGATATTATTTCTGTGTGCTAGCTTGAAAATACTCATGGCTAGAGTAAGCTTTTATATTAGAAATGTTTTAAGTTGCAAGCTGGGATGCTACAGAAGCGACTGCTTTGTTTTAGGTATTTTCGAGCTCTTCATCTTGTGAACTGACGGGTTCTGGATCCTGCAACAGCATGCTGAAACTGGGTGAGGTGTCAGATTGTTCTTAGCTGCCCTTCTGCCTGTGTCCCCTTGGCCTGCAGGATGTGAAAGGAAAGCACTCATTTGGGTAGGATGAGAATGAAGGCCTAGTCTCTTTTCTGTCCATCCAAACAAGTAGGGCTGAGGTCTGCCTTTACCAGACATAGGACTCTTCAAAAGTTCTTTGACCTCAGTGTGTTTTAGTTTCTTAGCTGGAAAAGGGGCCAATAATGCACTCAATTTTAATTTTTTGTTTGTTTTGTTTTGTTTTTTAGCCAAACCTCAAGTAAATAAGAACAAGTCAGAAGTCTTGAGCATTGTGTTTGAAAGTTTTCTATCTTGTAGAGTATTTTAGTTGAAAGACAACTTTGGATGTTGTTTCTCGGGTGTCATTCGGGTGGAGGCACACACCTTTCATCCCAGCACTCAGGAGGCAGAGGCAGGTGGATCTCTAAGTTTGAGGTCGGCCTGATCTGCAGAATGAATTCCAGGATAATCAGGACTACATGGAGAAACCTTGTCTCGAAAAACAAAACAAGAACAACAACAAAAACAAGTATAGGTTTTATCTTAAATTGTTGGGACTGGTTTTACAGTTTTTTATGGACCCCAGCAGTTGAGCATCCCTGGTCTAAATTCTGAAATCTGAAACCAGAAACCTTGTCATAAGCGCTCAGGTTTTACATGAAGGATGTTCATCCTGGAGCTTAATTTTAGCATTCTTGTCTGAGGTGACTACTGTGTTTGTTATATATATATTAATGTGACTACAGATCAAGTCTCATTGATTAAAAAGCATGAAAGGGGGCTGGAGAGATGGCTCAGAGGATAAGAGCACTGGCTGCTCTTCCAGAGGTCCTGAGTTCAATTCCCAGTAACCACATGGTGGCTCACAACCATCTATAATGAGATCTGCTACCCCCTTCTGGCATATAAACAGAACATTTTATATATAATAAATAAATCTTTTTAAAAAACAACATGGAAGGGCTGGAGAGATGGCGGGGTGTGCACTCTTGTAGAGGACCTGTGTTTGTATCCCAGTACCAACAACAGGCAGAACTCCAGCTCCAGGGGGTATGATACCCTCATCTGAACTCACACACAGACGTGTGTGTGTGTGTATACACATTCACACATAATTTAAAAATAATAAAAATAAAAATAAATCTTTAGAAAAAATTCCAAGAGCTTACTATATGCTAGGCACCAAGTCATCTTGTCAGGAATAGCAGGAGACCTTGTTCTTGCTCGGAGTTCATATATTTAATGAGCAACCCTAAGTTCCTGCTTCTTGCAGCTATATAGACTTCCATGTTACCATTAGACCTGAGGGGAGAGCGTAATTGTATTTGTATGCACTGCACAAAATAGTGTTGTGGGAAACTCAGAAGAAGCCAGAGTTCTGAAGAATGGTCTTAGTACCTGCCATGTATGTAGAATTGTACTTGAAAGAGGTAGCTAGTGAAAATCAGTGCTACAGAAGTTGAGGTTCTGAAGCCAAAGCTAAAGAAACGAAGCTTTATACTTATATTCCTCATACTTTAGTTAGGTTAGGGTACCTCTTGTGGCACAGAAGTGCAAAGATGAGTGCATGTGTACCCTGTGTATAGTTCCTTGACATTGCTGCGGCCAGAGTAACTGAGACAACAGCATAAGGAGCAAGGTCTCTTTTAGCTCATGGTTTTTAAAGTTTATGTAAAGTGAATTTGACTTAAGCGTAGTATTTTAATATCAGCTACTTGATTACTGTTGTGGTTTTGTGACAATTGAACTTATGGCCTTGTGCATGTTAGGTAATAGTGTATGTACCACAGAGCTATATTCCTAGCCACCATTTCTTTTCTTGAGTGTTTTTTGTAACTTTCATGCTAGAGTACTATGCTTTGAAAAAGATGTTAGTCTGTCATGTAAAACTTCTGTCCTAATGCAGACTGTTCACAGTGGTAGTTTTTCCTCTCATTACAAATGTGTTCTTAAAGGTAATAAGTCTCCTAATGGAATAAGTGACTATCCAAAGATCAGAGTGACAGTGACCCGAGATCAGCCACGTAGAGTCCTGCCTTTTGGGTAAGTGTTAAATTCTGCTTTCCTGTAAATGGAACCCACTCCACTGTTGCTAGGCATTTTTACCTTTGTTCTGTTAAATAATACTACGTAGGCACTCTGAGGGTAATAGCTTGCTGAGTAGCATATGACTAGTTAGATTTGAATTTGAGTATCCATAGTATGATTTGGTTTTGAAAACCATTTTAAGATTTTTATTTTTGTTTTAGTTTTTAAGATTTTTATTTTTGATAATTTGTGTATTTTACCTGAATAGATACCCGTGTCTTTCATAGCTGGTGTCTGAGGAGGCCAGAAGAGGGCATTGAACCCCCAGCCCTGATCCTCTGGAAGAGCAGCCAGTATACCTAATCACTGAGCCATCTCTACAAACTCGTTTTATTTTTTTGATAGTGTTTTTATTTATTTAAGAATTTCACGCAGTATATCATGTTCATCCTCCTTCTGCAACTCCTCCCTGCCTACTCACTTTCATGTCCTCCCCCTCCTCCCTGCCCAGTTACTTTATGTCCTCCCCCTCCTCCCTGTCCACTCACTTTCATGTCTTCCCCCTCCTCCCTGCCCAGTCACCTTCATGTCCTCCCCTCCTCCTCTTTCTTCTCCTCCTTGCTCTCCCATCTAGTCCAGTTTATGTTTTTAGCTTCTTCTGAGTATGGGACGTGCTTTGGAATATGATGAATAGACCTGGTGTCACTTGGTTGAAGAGAAGTGAGGTTCTCTTTCCCAGAAGCAGTCAGATACCAATAGCTCCTAAGCTTGAGGTAGGACTTTGTCTGGTGTGAGCTTCCACAGTTTTTGTACATGTTATTACAGTCTCACTGTGAGTTCATACGTGCATCTGCCTGTTATGTATGGAAAACTCTTGAAGTTACCTCTGGTTCTTAACAGTCTTCTGTTCTTCTGCATAGATCCCTGAGCCTTGAGGGAAGAGATGTGGTATAGACACCCATTTAGGGCTGATCATTCCAAAGTCTCTTATTCTCTGCTCATTGGCCCATTGTGGGTTTCTGTGTTAATAGCCATCACCAGGAGAAGTTTGATGAGGATTGAGGGACACACTTGCCAATGGTTATAGACATGATTCATTAAGAGTCATTTTCATTGCTATATGCATTTAGCAGAATAGTAGTAGTAGATTTTCCACTTTGAGCCTGGTACCTCTCCAGCCACAGATTCTTAGCCTTAGTGTCAGGCATGGCTTCCATCTCATGGAGCAGGCCTTAAATTCAGTCAGAATTAGCTGGTTAATTAGTTTTGGTTACTCCCATAACATTTGTGCTATTAATGCACTATGCCATGTGCATAGCTGGGTGAGTTTGATGGTTACTTTTTCCTCTGTTGGTCTGCATAGTACTTTCCAGCACTATGAAAGCTAACCAATATGACTTAATCTTTCAGTTGAGTGCTTGCTAGATTTCTCTGTGTTCTGTGACTCAAGTAGATGGTGCTCTTCAGCAATAAGATATTACTGTCAAGTTCTGGATGATAACCAAGAGCATTGGCAATAGCCTATAATGTTTAGGGGGTTGGTCTATGGGACCCTGTTAGGCAACAACTCAAAAAAGAGGTAGTCCATTAGGGATTATATTTGGTATTGTATGGTGTCTCGTTAGAGAATGCACTTTCTTCTCAGCAGCTATTGTAATTTTCTTCAAAATTGACTACATATTAGCACATAAGCAAGTCTCAGTATAAATGTAGGAAGACTAAAATAACATACTGCATCCTATCTGACCACAAATGAATAAAGCTGGATATTAACAATCAGAAACAACAGCAGTACCCAGACTCAAGGGAACTAAACAACATACTACTAAATGACAGTTGGGTTAAGGGAGAAACCAAAGCGAAATAAAAACCATCCTAGAATTAAGTGAAAATGAAAACACAATATATACATTTATTTTATGTGTATTAGTGTTTTGCCTTTGTGTGCCTGTGTATATACCATGTGCAGTGCACTTGGGAGCCAGAAGAGGGCATTAGAATCCCTGGAATTGGAGATACAGATAGTTGTTAGATGCTTTGTGGGTGCTAGGAACTGAACCGTGGTCCTTTGAAAGAATAGCAAGTGCTCTTACCCACTGAACAATCCAACTTCCCTAAAAATGATCTTAAAAAGAATTTTAAAATATTAAAATTATTCACTTTCTTTTAAACTCTGTTTGTGTTTGTGTGTGTGTGTGTGTGTGTGTGTGTGTGCATATATATGTACAAGTGTACTGTGTTTGTGTGTGTGTGTACAGAAATCTTTACAACCTGATATAATTTGGGAGGGGGGTGTCTGGTTTGAGATAGTTTCTCTGTTTAGTCCTGTGGACTATGGCTATCTTATAGACTAGGCTCACCTTAAACTCAAGAGACCCACCTGCCTCTGGAGTACTGGGATTAAAGGCACAGTTCAGCTCACCCTGGTAAGTTTTGTGCACTGAACATACATGTCAGCTCTGTAAAATATTATTTTATCAATAATTTTCTTTCCTCTTAATTTTTTTTTCTTTCAAGACAGGGTCTCTCTGTGTAGCCTTGGCTATCCTGGAACTGGCTCTGTAGACCAGGCTGGCCTCAACCTACAGAGGTTCACCTGCCTCGGCCTCCTAAGTGCTAGGATTAAAGACGTGTGCCGCCACTGCTCAGCCCTCTTAAAATTTTTTATGCATTTAACGTGTGTGTGGGTGGGGGTGTCAGAGAGAGAGAGAGAGAGAGAGAGAGAGAGAGAGAGAGAGAAAACGTGCACAAAAGACAGTTGTGAAAGTTGGTTCTCCCTGCATCATGTGGGCTCCAGGTCATCAGGCATGGCAGCAAGCACCTTTACCCACCAAGCTATCTTGTCAGTTGTCCTCTTGTTTATTGGCACTTTCTAGAGTTGCTATTGCTTGGATATCTTAAGTTCAAAGTCTTTTGCCTTGTTCCTTTTAAAACCATGTTTTGTCAGGTTTAATGGCTAAGATCTTTAATCCCAGCGCTAAGAGACAGAGGCAGGCATATCTCTGAGTTCAAAGCTAGCCTGAGACAATGGGGATGTTCTTTCAGGAATTCACAAAGGCCAGCTGGCCTGGGTCTGAAAAAGCATGGCATAAAACCGGACTTGCTGAACATAGCGGACAATGAGGACTACTGAGAACTCAAGAACAATGGCAATGGGTTTTTGATCCTACTGCACGTGCTGGCTTTGGGGGGGCCTGGGCAGTTTGGATGCTCAACTTACTAAACCTGGATGGAGGTGGGCGGTCCTTGAACTTCCCACAGGTCAGGGAACCCTGATGGCTCTTCAAGTTGATGAGGGAGAGGGACTTAATCGGGGGAGGGGGAGGGAAATGGGAGGCGGTGGCGGGGAGGAGGCAGAAATCCTCAATAAATAAATAAATTAAAAAAAAAAAAGCTAGCCTGATCTACCTAGTAAGTTCCAGGACAGCCAGGACTACATTGTTGGTGTACAAAAGCATTCCATAATATTCTGGAATGGAGTATAACAAAGATTTACCTATCTGGGGATAAACTCACAGAAAGAGTAGCAATCCACAGTCCTCTGCATGCACTGGGAACTGGAATCGAATCCAGCAGTCAAGGGGCCTGCACACACTTTTCACCTGCATTTATTGTATATAAGACCACACCCAAAATGGGCCGGTATCTTAAAGGCTATTGGCTGAGGGAGTTCCCACAGCACCTCCCCCTTTTGTCTAAATAAGAGAGTTCTAAGCCTAATACAAAACCATATACAATAACAAATATCAAGTATTGTCCAGGCAAAAGAAGAAATTAGAATTACAACCAGCATGAACAACATCAAACAAGAAACATATGCTGAATGCTTCAAAAGTTATCCTAGCCTAGGGAGTCTAACTCCTATGTTTAAAATGGCTTGGCTAAGTCATGAGAGGAAAGTCTTCAACCTTAACAAAAAGCTGAAAAGGGAAATAATATTATTTGAGTAAACAGGAAGTACAATCTAGCAATTTCCAAAAGGTCCAAGAAATGACAGAGACAACCAGCTGCCTGAGCAATCACCCAAACTCTCATTTGTAACTTTGGGGCAACCACCTTTGGCTAAGGCCTAGAGTGACAGACAGACCATATTCAGAGACAGGAAAATTTGAAAAACCATCTTACCTTGTCTTGGCAAAGTTTGGTGGGAGTCTTTTTGCTTGTATCCTGCTTGTCCAGTCTGGACACCATGCATTTTGTCAGTGGTTGAGGCAGGGCACTTCTTTGCACAAAGGTCAGTTTTGCCAAGAAGAAACCAAGCTCCAATTGGAGTGTCTTCAGTGCCCAACATTTAGTGCGATGTGATCTAAAGTTGTATTAATATACAGAATGTCTTAAGCAGAGGTAGAAACATATATACATACAATATGACAAAATAGCTTTGCATGGGCGCACAAATATTGTAAACAGAAATAGGAGCATATTCAAAATAACTAATTTGAATTTGTATCAATATACAAGAATATATACAAAGTACATTGTCTTAAATAATAGCTCACAAATAATAATTTAATCTACCTATTATCCAGTTCCTTTTTTTTTTAATCAGAAGAAATCTCTAAGCTTGCTTCATTTCTACCCCCAACCCTATACCACTTATAACCAACCCCTAATAGATGTCCTTAACCCTGAGGACAAACTTTGTTGGGAAAGGGGACGTAGTCTTCTAGAATTACTTCCAGCTGTCAGGGAGCGATGTTGTTTCTTTGGGATCTTGTAAAAACTAAAATGATGGTTAAGTTTCAAGATTACTGTCTGGTATAATTGCAGATAGTCTCTGAGTAGTCGATAGGGTTTTCTGAAGTTCTTATTTGAAGCTGTGGCCAGAACGTTGTAAGAAGGTGCACCATCTCAGCCAAGTTGGAACCATCTTGAGCAGCTTGTAACCCAAAACTGATCTTAGAGTGGTGCTAGCAGCATAATGATGTCACATCAACCAGGTGGAATCGTTGTTGTGGGGCCCCTTCTTCTTCCTGGAAACTCCAAAGATTACTACAGGAAAATTTATTGTTCATTGTGGGAAACTTAAACATTATTCATACAGACATATATTAAGTGAAGGTACCATAAAAAATAGGTATGAGGAGAAGTAAAATTTTTTGAAAGTAGAGTTTTGATAATATCAGTCCCTAAATTTTATCTTCCTTCTGTCCCATACCAGGTGGCTCCTGATATGAGACAGAAACTATGACTTTTTTTTTTAACAACATGCTTGGAATTAGGGAAGGATAGCCACTGTCAAACTCCAAAACCAGCTTTGATTTTTAAGTGAGTTGCTACTACCATTAATTATACTGAGAAGTAGGGAGCTATGTATGTTTACTACATAAAGGAGTAAAGACCCTGCCTCAGAACAAACAAACCCCATGGCATGTTTTATTGATTTCTGTTGTTATTGCTGTCGGTTTGATTGTTTTTTTTAGGTTTTGTTGTTGTTTGTTTTTTGATTTTTGTTTTTATTATTGTTGTTGTTTTTTGTTTTTTTGTTTTGTTTTGTTTTGTTTTTTGGTTTTTCGAGACAGGGTTTCTCCCGTGTGCTGGGATTAAAGGCGTGTGCCACCATCGCCCGGCTGTTGTTTTTTCTTTTTTGAGATAGAATCTCAACCACATAGTCCACACCAAGCTGGAATTTATGTAACTGAGGCTGTCCTGAACTGACTGTGTAGTCTAAGTTGACTTTGAACTCTTGGTTTTTCTGTTTTAGCTTCCTGGTTTTTTTCCTAAGCTCTCATAGTTTTTAAATTGTAGGAGTCCTCTCCACTCGGCATGAATTTTTTTCTGTAAGTATCTTGCTCCAGTTATAAATGTCCAGTGTCTTTTCTTATCTCAAAAACTGTCTATTATTTTACTTTTCTTTGAACTTGTTCTTTCTGTTCCCCAAGGCTTTACCTGAGCCCCTACTGCCTTGGTTTCTTTTAGTCTTTTCTTTCAAGTTAGATTCTTTATTACAAATTCTGGGTCAGAGCCGGGCAGGAGTGTGTGCATGCCTTTAATCCTAGCACTCAGGATGCACAGGCAGACAGGATCTCTGAGGTCAAGGCCAGCCTGATGTACAGAATGAGTTCTAGGACAGTCAAGGCTACACAGAGAAACACTGTCTTGGAAAAAAATAAAACAAAATTCTGGGCCTAAAGATGGCAGTTAGTAAAGTGCTTGTCGTCCAGACACAAGGGCCTAAATTTGATTCTTAGCATTCGTGTCAAAGCTGTCCCACAGCTGCACAAGTCTTTCAACTCCAAGTGCTGGAGGTGGGGGAAACCAGCAGATGTGTGAGCTCATTGGCCAGCCGGTCTAGCAGAATTGATGAGCTCCCAGATTCAGTGAAACCTAGGCTCAGTCACCTCAAAAAGTGAGCTGGAGAGCAACTGAAATAGATGCCTGGTGTTGGCCTCTTGCTTTCACAAGTCCACGTGTGCAAATGGGAACCTATACAAACACAAATCTGGAGATCCTTGGCTAACCACTTACAATTAAAAGTGTACATTTTCCTTCTGTTCATGTCAGTTTTGCTCTGAGTTTCCCGTCGATGTTTTGAAGTTCTCTCAGTCTGACTGGTGCTCTGCAGCATCCGCTTTTGCTTCGTGTAGATGTATTTTTTTCTGAACCATTTGAGAGGTAGCACTTGCTTGGATTGGATTTCTGCTGTTTTTCTTAAATATTTGAGTTCATTTCTTTAAGGGTGAGGACATTGATTTATATAATTATAGGTTATAAAGTTTGGCCTTTTTTTTTTTTATAAGTTTTACTTAAATTTCTCCATTTTAGGTTTTTCCCTGTCCAGGACCAGGATCCAGTTCAGGATTGCATAGTATTTGTTTTCCGTCTTCTAAAATCTGCTTTAATCCTGAGCATCTCCTTAACCTTCCTTTGTAATGGCATTAGTATTTAAATTTAAGAGACTGTGGATGTTTTTAGAGATGGTACAATGTTTTTGTAAAAATTGTATTGGGCATGTTGTATCCTTTTCAAAGCACTTACCAAGAACTATGATATCAGTTTGGGCTGCTGGCAGTAACAAGGAGAGAGGCAGGTTTTGTCACCAGCAGAAGTGACACAGCTTTCTTGCTGTATTTAGTTTCTTTATTAATCATTAACCTTTTCCTTCCCTTCCCTCTCCATCCTTTTCCTTCCGGTTTCATTTTTTTTTCTTTTCCCCTCCCTCTTCCTCTTTCTCCTCTTCCTTCCCTTCCCTCTTTACCCCTCCCACTTTTCCTTCCAAGCTTTAGGGATTGAACCCAGGTCCTTGAATATTAGTTGAATATTCTACCACTCATTGATCTACACCCCCAGCCACTCCTGACATCCACCCTTTAGAAATTGAGATGGCTCTTGTTACCTTGCCCAACTGGTTTTAGATTTTTGGCTTGAAGCATTTTTAAGCCTCTGAATGGCTAGGACTATAGTGAGCTGCAGTCCCAGCATCTAATTTGCTAGCCTTTAGCTGATATTTCAGTGGTGCACACTGAGTAAAGGAAAAGTAGCTGCTGGGAGAGAGGTATGTGCTGTAGGGAGCTAAATATGGGGTTAGGGTGGAAACCTGGCTGTGAGGAGGAGGGCTTTCATGACAGCTCTAGTGACCAGAGCAGACATCCTGTAATGGAATGCTGGGATATCTGACTCTTACAAGTGATGATTGCTTAAGAGCTAGCAGTCTTAAACTAGAACAGCAGAATAATCAGATGACCTAGCAGCCTAAATCTCATCAGTGATATGTTCTCTCTCTCTTTGTCTCTCTCTCTCCTTTTATTCTTCAGTTACACATTGAAATCAGAAGGCTATAATAGAAGACCAAGTGGTCGTCGCCATAGCAAAAGCAATCCAGAGAGTTCCTTAACATGGAAACCTCAGGAGCAGGGTGTAACAGAGATGGTTTCGGAAGAGGGTGGCAAGGGTGTGAGGCGTCCCCATTGCACAGTAGAGGAGGTAAGCCCTTTCAGCCTGGTATCTTAAAGAAATGTTTTTAATGACTTTTGAGTAATAATTTGTGTACTGTGACATACAATTCAAAAAGTACTGAAGGGGTACAGTGACTATAAGTGTCCCAGTGTCTGTCCCTTCCTGGCCTCCCCAGCCTGCTTTGACTCATAATAAGTCCTGTTGTTGTATGGTCAGTACCCGGAGCTACCCTGGACATGCATCTCAGAGTCAGTTTCAGATGTTAAGAAAGGATCCCATTAGGAAGAGATTGCTTTTCAACTTTATTTATTTATTTATTTTTTTGAAGACAGGGTTTCTCTATAGTCCTGGCTGTCCTGCAATACCCTCTGTAGACTAGGCTGACCTCTTAACTCACAGAAATTTGTCTGTCTTGCCTCCTGAAAGCTGGGATAAAACACGTGCACCATCGTGCCCTGCCTTACTTACTTTGATGAACTTTAGTAGCTGTGTTCAGTAGAGGTGGTGAATAATGCTCCGCTCTGCTTTTCCTCCCTTTCAGAGTGCGTAGTAAGAGGGGGAGATGATAGTCCTTCATTTCTCGACATGGCAGTGTTGAGCATGATTTCTGTCTCTGCTGTTTCCCAATTCCACCCACTGTTTGAATTTGGTGGGTGGTTTGGGAGCTGCTTGGTTCATCAAAGAAATATTTATTCAAGTCCTAGATACTGCACTAGTTTTTAGTAATTCGGGTTGTGAATCCTAGATTTGGCCCCTGCCTTCAGGAGTTTTACATAACTTATAATTCGGCAGACAAGCCAAAGGAATTGTGGGCCAGAGGTCCTCTGTAGAATTTCAGAAGAGAAGCCTGAGTGTTTTAGGAGATCTGAGATATGACTAAGCAGATAGTAGATAAGGTGGTGGGCAGTTAGTCTTAGCAAGGACACGTTTGTTAATTGAAAATAATACATAGCATACAGGGAGAACCTGAGGCCCAGATTTCAGCTCTGGATAAATATATGTCACTGACCAAGATACCCTGTGTGTTTAGGGGGAAGATGCTGACTTCAGTTTTGGACATTGTTTAAAGTGCCCGTGAAACACGCAAGAAGACCTCTCCTGTAGACTCTTGGATATAGGTGATGGGAGTTTTGAGAAGAAGGCAGGGTTAGAGACATGTTTCTGAATTTTCTACATGTTGTTGTAATTTAGTTCAAGGGAGCTGATAAGAGTATTCAGGGGAAGATGTAGTGTGAGACGAGATATGGGCAGAGCCGTCAGCACTTATGGCAGGCAGAAGAGAGCCTGACGGGCAGTGAAGACTGATTGGAAGCGGTTACTGTCCAGGAAGGCCAGGCGAGGTCCGCTGGGTGAGGTGCACCACAAATTATTAATTAATGTGGCTGCAGGGCCATTGGTGATGTGGACTCAAATTATGAAGTGGATTCTTTCTGTTAATTTCTGGTCAACTCAGCTTTTTTCAACTTAGTTCTGTCAAAGACGCAAATGCCTCCAAGATCTAGCACAGTGGTTCTTAACCTTTCTCATGCTGCGACCCTTTAATAAATAGTTCCTCATGTTGTGGGGACCCCCAACCTTAAAATTAGTTTTTGTTGCTACTTCATAACTGTAATTTTGCTACTGTGAATCGTAATGTAAATATCTGATGTGCAGGTGGTCTTAGGCCACCCCTGTGAAAGGGCTGTTGGGATCAGGACCCATAGGTTGAGAACCGCTGATCTGTCAGACAATGTAAACGAGTGAAGTAGCGTGGAAAGCAAATGATGACCTACCTAAAGGTGGTAGCTCCAGGCTGTTGATTCGGTTTTTTTCTAAAGAGGTCAAGATTTTAGATTTTTAAGTTTTCTTTTTTTTTAAAGTTGGTATTTAATTAAAGCAATTTTAAGAACAGTGTTCCTCAAATAAAGTTCATCTGTGGGCTGCATCTTACCAGCCAGTGTCTGGTTAAATTTGAGTTTAGGCTTCATGAGCTTCTACTCACCTTGCATACTTTCTTATCCAGGGTGTCCAAAAGGATGAAAGGGAGAAATACCGAAAGTTATTGGAGCGACTTAAAGAAGGTAGTCATGGAAACACTCTCCCTCCCGTATCTTCACATCATAGGTAAGAACTGACGAGTGCTTTCTTAGCATATATCCTTAGTGTGTATCCTTTGCTAACATGTGTCCTTAGCATGTACCTTTCTTCTGTTTCTAGCGAGGTGCTGGTGTGAAGCGAGCTGGCCGTGGAGCTTGTCTGACACTGTGGTGTAGTGGCTTACAAAATGTAGTTTTCCGTTAGCTTTACAGACCTTTGCCTACATGAACTCTTTTTTTTTTTTTTTTCTGGGAAGGGGGATGTTTTTGTTTCTCATTATTTAGCACAGGCTGGCCTAGAACTTATAATTCTTCTGCCCCAGCCTCCCACATGCTGAGATTATACCCATTGAAAACCACTTCCAGCTTACATGAACTCTTATTCATGTATGGAAAGGGAATCAACTGCCCAGTCTCCTCGACACAGGTATCTGTGTCTCTGCCTTTGTCCTAGCTCCTTTCTTCTGTTCCCTTTTTATCTTTTTTTTTTTTTTTTGAATTTTTCGAGACAGGGTTTCTCCGTAGCTTTTGGTTCCTGTCCTGGAACTAGCTCTGTAGACCAGGCTAGCCTCGAAATCACAGAGATCCGCCTGCCTCTGCCTCCCCAGTGCTGGGATTAATGGCGTGTGCCACCACCCAGCACCCCTTTTTATCTTCACTCCCTCACAGCCTCTCCTGTATTTCATTTTTCCTTTCTCCTCCCCATACACACACACAGTCTCTGAGGCATCTAGTGATTGCATTTTAGAATCCTCTGCTTAGGAATAAGAGTAAAGTCATAAGAAGTTTGCTTGTTAATTCAACATGCAGGTGATTTAAAAAGATGTACTTTTATCTGGAGGAGTAGGCAGGAAGGTGTAAGCTCAGGATTTCAGTTGACGTGGTAATTCTAACAAGTGATTGCAAATACACAGAGTCCTCTGAAGTGTGAAATGATACACACAGTCGTATGAAGTGTGGGACTTCTAGCTGAGTCTCAGGATTGTCTAGCTTATTGAATGCAGAAAGAACAAATTATCATTTGGAAGTTTAACTTTGGTTATTGCACATCATAGGTTTTTGTTGTCGTCCTGATGTTAAAGGTTGGAATGTTAGTCCTTTCTCTGCGTGACTAAGGCCTTACCTTTTGTGCCTGAGCTGATCTTTCTCCTTTTGTCTTTCTAAGTTCTCAGAGAAGTCAGATGGACACATTAAAGACCAAAGGCTGGGTGGAGGAGCAGAGTCACGGAGTCAGAACAACCCACTTTGTTCCGAAACAGTGTGAGTTCCAGACTGAGCTCCATCATAAGACATTGACCTTGGCTCATGTGAGCGCATGCTTATGAGGTTGCAAATCAGTACACTATTCAAAGATGCTATACCAAGCTGTAAAGTATTGTCAGACTTCAAGGCATTGGCTAGCACTTACCAGAAGTTTTATTTTAAAAAAGAAAAATGCTATTAAGATTAAGTTGATTAATTAGGATTAATGCCTGTATAGTAGTATATTTTGTGAGACTAAAATTAATTTACTTCATATTAACTGTCTTATCTTTTCTCCAATACTGTTCACTGAATGTCTTTAGCTTATTGAATGATCTGTTATCAGTTTGTGATGAAGCTTATATTGAAGGAAGAAAAAGTGACATGCATTTTAGAGGTGCTTGTGTGTGCGGCAGCCAGTGGCTTTGGAGTTCACGTTAACACCAGTGCAAACAAATGTGCTGATACTGTGAATCTGACAGTTGATATTCCAGCCTGGGATTGGCAAGTAAAGGATCTTTTCTTTCCATCCCCACAGACAGAGTTGTTGAAACAAGGGGACCTCTCTGTTCAATGAGAAGTGAGAAGAGGTGCGTGGCCCTTTTAATTCTAAGATTTCATTGAGAGTAAGTCTTCTCACAAGTCACATTTATGAATACCCATGAGGAACGTGGACCTCCTCGGTCTGCTAACTAGTCAGCACTATGAGTAGGTAAATAGTTCTTAAGTCAGACTCTTCCAAACTGCCGTCGTCTCGTAGCCACCGGGGCTTAGGGAAAGTGGGTGACATCCCCAATGGCCACTGTCTCAAACATAGGAACAGTGAAGGTAGTTCTGCTTTCCTTAGGATTTTGGATGGTTATATCTTTATAGCAGACTTGGCCAGCAGTGGCCAGGGTCCAAATCTGGCCCATCTGGTTTAAGTGAGCCACAGAGGTGAGGAAGTGTGAATGGGGCTGCAAACCCCGAAGTTTGTCCCGGGCCTTCCCAGGAAGGCTTGTTGACCACTTTAATGGAACTTAACTGTTTAGTATTTATAAATTTATAAATTATGTGCCAGGATGGGTTCTGGAAGGCATAAACATATCCCCAGAGAACTCAAAATGTGGTGATTGTTAGCGAGTATCACTCACATGCTGTGACTCTTATGGACTTCCTAAGAATAGAAATAAATTGATATATTAATATGTAAACAGAAATTGTACAGGAAAGTTTTAAAAGTTTGTAAAGTTGACAAGTTTTCACAAGGCTAATTGGAATTCCATTTCAGATAAATTGAGTAGGTGTTACTGTTTAGATTGATTTTGCCTCAGAGGGTTCAGCCCATTGTGATAGGGTAAGCATGGCAAGGTAATGATAGATCAGAAAGCAGAGGAAGGGAATGCCTCCCAGCTTGCAGTCTCCATATGCTGGTGCTCATATTCAGAGTGGGCTTGTCCCCTCTGTTGAAAAGCCTCTCATAGACACATCCAGTCATCTAAGTGGCTCTAAATCAAATCATGATTAACCATTGCAAGTTTACCGCATGGACAGTACCAAGGTCTTTTACCAACTTGGCAATAGCTAAGCTCCCTTGGACCACAGCTGCTGTGATCTTAAAAGTGTTAGGTGGATGACCATAGGCAGCTCCCTGCAAGGAGGGTACCTTTCTTGTTGAGGCAGGCAGTCTTCAAAATGATTTTACAGGACTGGCAAAATGGTTCAGGAGCTTACCACCAAGTCTGAAGTTTGATCCCCAGAACCCACTGGCAGAGAGAACCAACCTCCCGAGGTTGCCCTCTGATGTACACTGTGTATTGTAGAACTTCTGTCACCGTCCAGTAAACTGTGAGAGTACCAAGAACAAAGAAACCACTCAGTAATAATAAAACAGTAAATAAGACAAGGTCACAGTTTTGTGCTTTAAACCCGTGGCCAGTTTCTTATTTTAAGGAAAAGTACCTGGGGGGACAGGCAGTTGGGGTGAGTTTTAACAGTACTAATCTTTTTAAGTAATTACATCATCCTTGTCCATCCCTTTCGTCCTTTGGCTCTGCATTTTCCTTCCGAGTCTTCTATAAGCTTGGCTAAAATCTTCCAGCAGTAACCATGCTACATCCTGGCTGCTAAACTGCCTTAAAAGTTCCTTTGTCACTGCTTCCCCACCCTTCTCTTTTTAAGAGAATGGGCAGGGAGGTGTGTGTGGGTGTGTGTGTGTGTGTGTGTGTGTGTGTGTGTGTGTGTGTGTGTGTGTGTGTGTGCGCGCGCGCGTGTGCGCGCTCGCATGTGTGGAGATCAGAGGTGGAGGGGTGTGTGTGTGTGTGTGTGTGGAGGTCAGAGGTGGAGGCGTGTGTGTGCGTGTGGAGGTCAGAGGTGGAGGGGTGTGTGTGTGCGTGTGGAGGTCAGAGGTGGAGGGGTGTGTGTGCGCGTGTGGAGGTCAGAGGTGGACGGGTGTGTGTGTGCGTGTGGAGGTC
>NW_004949141.1:2964893-2966262 GCF_000317375.1 Microtus ochrogaster
GTGTGTGTGTGTGTGGAGGTCAGAGGTGGAGGGGTGTGTGTGCGCGTGTGGAGGTCAGAGGTGGAGGGGTGTGTGTGTGTGCGTGTGGAGGTCAGAGGTGGAGGCATTAGATTTTTTCCTCAGTCATTTTCTACTTTTTTTAGACAACGTCTCTAATTGAACCTGGAGCTTGTTGCCTGGCTGGCCGGCAAGCCTCAGCTTCCTGTCTCTTCCTCCCTAGAGCTGGGCTATAGCATGTGCTAGTGCACCCAGCCTTTACATGGGTCCCAGACTCAAATTCACTATTTTCCTGACTCATCCACCTCCGCAGTCTTTGGATAACAGGGTCTTACTCTGTAAGTAAGCTGACCTCAAGCTCTGATCCTCCTGCCTTTGCCCACTGAGTGTTGAAGTTACAGGCATGTACCACCTCTTCCTACACTTCATCCTCTGTAAAATCACCCTCAGATAAGGTTCCAGATTGCAGCGAAAATAGAGCCATTCTTCACCTTCTAATACCACGGACCCTGTGTGGACCTCATGAGTATGTCTAGTGTCTGTATTTCTGTTGGCATCTGGTCTTCTCAGCACCTGTCAGAATCTCCCATTCGGCTCTGCTTTTGGCTTTCTACAGCGTCTCTCTCACCAGTGTCTCTGTTTCCCTGTAGTTTTCTTCAGACTGTTCCAAAATTGTAGGCTCCATAGAGAGGTCTAGTCCCAGCAGAACTGCACTTCTCTGGGACCAGTCCTTCATGTTATTTCCTTCCGCTGCCTGCTACAGTGCCCAGTAGAGAGAGACAACCTGAGGGAGGCTTCTGTAGCTCAGTTTCAGAGAGGCCCGTCCTCACGGGGAGGAAAACATTAGCATGGCCCAGTTTATTTACAGCAGGCCAGTGTTCTCAAGACCACTTTTGTTTAGAGATCAGTGAATCCTAATTTCAAAATTTAAAGGAAAAAAAAATTAAAACAGGATCTTATTTAGCCCAGGCTAGCCACAAATTCATTATGTAGCCTTGACCAACTGATCTTCCTGCTCTCAGTCCCCTGGGTTCTCGTATTACAGAAGTGCACTACTAATAAATCTTATTCTGGAACTACATGTGCCGTGTTCAACAGCAGAAGTCTGTAAGTTCTCAATGGTTTCCTTCTCAGGTACTCAAAAGGGAGAGCTGACACAGAGAAGGTGGCGGGACTCCGATTTGAAAAAGAAGGTGTAAGTAGAAGCCCTTGGTAAAGTGTTTGTCAGTTGGTTTTTGTTTTTTTGAGACAGTGTTTCTCTGTGCAGCCCTGGCTGTCCTAGAACTCACTCTGTAGACCAGGCTGGCCTTCAACTCACAGAAATTCACCTGCCTCCCAAGAACTGGGATTAAAGGAGTACGCCACCACCACC
>NW_004949141.1:2966377-2968422 GCF_000317375.1 Microtus ochrogaster
TAGACCATATTGGCCTCAAACTTGTAGAGATCCAGTTGCCTCTGCCTCTAGATTAATTAATTAGAGGTAATTAATTACCTGGGATTACAGGTATGCACGACCATACCCCAACAGAGAAATAGATTTACTGAATCTTTGTTACTTATATTTTAGTTACATAGAATTACAAAGTGGTAAGCATTCCCTTATTAATGTTCTGATGGACTCGTGTTTATCACTTGTCACTCACTCAGCCAAAAGCAATGAATGCTGACAGTCTTAGCACTTAGGGAGGCCCAAGTCTAGACAACACAGTGAGAGCTATTGTTTCTGTAAAATGAAGGAGGGAGTGGTCTGCCTGGCAGTCAGCAAGAGCAAAGAATGCTCACTGATCTCTGGAGAATACTGTAGCTCTACTCCAAAGTTCTATTTCTAAACACATTTCCTAACTTGTTTTTTGTAAGGTGTGGGTTTTGTATATGTAAGGCAAGTGCTCTACCACTGAGCTACATTTTCAATCCCCAGTCCTTGGGGTTTTGTGGAGGCTTCATTATGTATGCATGAGTTAATTAGCAGCCATTAGTGATAGCCTTGCTTTTCTACAATAGATTTTTTTTTTTAATACAGATAGGAAATAGAGGACTAGACTGTAGTTCGGTGGTATTTTCTACAATATATTTTTTTTATACAAATATGAAATAGACTAGACTGTAGTTTAGTAGTAGTGTTTGTTTAGCATGTTAAAGGTCTTAGGTTCCAACTCCAGTACAGAAAGAGGAATAAATAAATTGAAGCAGGTTTAATTAACACAGGCTGACTTTGAATAAGGACAGAAGTAAATTCTTGTGTATAATGCGCTGCAGGCCAGACCTCGTGCCTTTCTAAACTATACAGACACCTTTAACTACACTTTAGATGGGGATAGGAACTGAAAATGCTTTCCTTCCTACTTCCCGAGGAATGTGAGTGCTTCAGTTTGCAGTTGATATGCCCCGTGAACCTTTGTTTAACCCTGAAGCTTCCGCTCACCCTTGCCCGGGCATACAGACAGGCTGGGTCTTTTTTATGGTCTAGAGAGTTGCCAGTTCTCCTATTCATTCTCTCTCTGTCTTCAAGTTAGTGCCAGAGTTTCATTTTTTTTTCTTAATTTTATAGACCTAATTATAAAAAATATCATACACCAAAACTAACCAGACCCAAAGTCTGTACATCTCAGTGAACTGCACAGTTAGAAAGGCCACTTGGAGCAGAGGCTGTGTGGCTTCACGGTGGATTTCGCACTTTCACTATCGAATCTATTTTTATGCATTTATTCACCACCCAAAATGAAAATCCATGACAGTTAAAACTAGAAAACGATTAGCTTTATATCTTCTTTCATAACATAAACAGTTTTATGTTCCATATGTAGTGTGTGTTGTATGTCCAAGAGGAACCAAGTCAATGTTGGAACTCTTTTGGTCAGACAAGGGTTCACCAATTGGAACCTGATCTGTCAGAAGAAGTGTCTGCTCGGCTGCGCCTTGGAAGTGGGAGCAATGGCTTACTCAGGAGAAAAGTGTCCGTGCTTGAAGCGAAGGAAAAGAACTTGCCGAGCCGAGAAAAGGAGAGAAGATCAGATCTCTTTGAGCTTACAGAGGTATGGTCCTGTGTGGGTCAGCCTGTCTCTAAACTGAAACGCATGCTTTGTTTTGAGGAGTTTCTCTAGATAAGGACTGAGTAGATGAAGTTTAAAAACAAAACAAGACCTGGACTCTGGGTCTTCTTATATTGGCTATGTTGATTATTTGTCTGTGTGAAGGTTGCTTGATAGATCAGTATACTTGGTTTTGGGGGTCTTGGGATTTTTTTTTCTTTCATTACTTAGCCCAGGATGGTCTGGATCTCACAGCAGTCCTCTTGCTGCTGCCTCTCAGATGCTGGGCTTACGACCGTGTGCTATCATATTGCTGTAACTGATTGGTTTTCTATCCTTCAGATGTTTTAAGTTTTAAAATGGGCTATCAAGAATGAATGTATTGAACATTTTTAAAATTACGATTTTCTTTTTTTTTTTTTTTTTTTTT
>NW_004949141.1:2968522-2970613 GCF_000317375.1 Microtus ochrogaster
TTTGGAGCCTGTCCTGGAACTAGCTCTATAGACCAGGCGGTCTCGAACTCACAGAGATCCGCCTGCTTCTGCCTCCCGAGTGCTGGGATTAAAGGCGTGCGCCACCATTGCCCAGCAAAATTACAATTTTCTAAAACAATCTTTTTTTATTGATTACTGTACTTGAATATAGTGAAAAAATAGTAAATAGTAAACCATAAAATAACAAAATTGTGTGGCAAGGAAAAAAACAATAATGGAAATATTTTGATCGGGTTCATAAACTAAATATATATTTATCTGCATAATTCATTAAAATAATTAAAGGAAGATATCCTTTATTAAGACTGTTTTGGTTTGGTTTTATTTTTTTCTGAGACAGGAGTTCTCTGACTCTTTTAGAACTTGCTCTGTGGACCAGGTTGGCCTGGAACTCACAGAGATCCACCTGCCTCTGCTTCTCAAGTGCTGGATTAAAGGTGTGCGCCACTGCCGCTTGGCTTATTAAGACTGTTTTATAGTTGTAAATTTGAATGTTTTTACACTGCAGTTTTGTAGTTCTTGAATAGTGATTGTTCTCAAAGATCATCAGGTGTTGCTGAGATGAAAGGCATTTTCTCACTCAGGCTTTTGATACCTGCTAGTGGTTCTGTGCTAAATCCATGTCCTCTGGACCTTCTAATTCAGGACATGGAAAAGGAAATCAGTAATGCCCTGGGCCATGGTCCACCAGATGAGATCTTAAGCAGCGCTTTCAAATTGCGAATTACTCGAGGAGATATCCAGACTTTAAAGAACTATCAGTGGCTCAATGATGAGGTCAGTTCTCTCTTCCTGCTTTGTCACCTGCTTATAATCAAAGTGACTTCTACCCAGTTAGAAGGGGCTGGGGAAGCAATTTCTGTTCCGCTGCCTTTTCTTTTAGTGCCAGGGATTGGACAGACAATCAAGCGCTCCACACTGAGCTATAGCCTCTGCCCTCTTGTTTTTCCTCTTGTCTTCTGTTTTGAGACAAGTTTCCACTAAGTTGTCCAGGCTGGCCTTATGGACAAGGAGCTCAGACACACCTTGAACCCTGTTGTGATCCTCCTGCCTCACCTCATCCTCCGGAATAACTGGGTCATAGCTTTCACACAGCCCCAGGTGTTCTTTCTTGTTTTGTTTTTTCATGCTTGAAATTGAACCTAGGCTCTTGTGCAAACACTCTCCCGCTGAGTTATGCATCACTGATTAGTAATATGAAAAGCAAAACATCTCATTTAAAATGTATTGGAGGCCGGGCGGTGGTGGCGCACGCCTTTAATCCCAGCACTCGGGAGGCAGAGGCAGGCGGATCTCTGTGAGTTCGAGACCAGCCTGGTCTACAGAGCTAGTTCCAGGACAGGCTCCAAAGCCACAGAGAAACCCTGTCTCGAAAAACCAAAAAAAAAAAAACAAAAAAAAAAGTATTGGAGTGGGGCTTATGGCAAATGCTTTAATACCAGCAGAGGCAGGCAGATTTCTTGAGTTCAGTGCCAGCCTGTTCTACATAGCAAGTTCCAGGCCAGCCAGGGCTACATAGTGAGACCTTGTCTCTACCCTTCTCTCCCCCAGAAAAGGTATTGCCCACGGTTGGTTCTGATGATTACAAAGCCCAGTCTCGATGCCTACAGCTTTATTGTCTGCTGTTGGTACAGTGATGGAGAATGGGTCTGGGCCCTCACACACGGGAAGGGAAGAGGACTGTGGCAATCTCTCCCTTCAGCTTCCTCATAAGAGTAGTCTCATCCATGGGTAGAGTGTTCCTGAGTGAATCATTGCCTACTGCCGACACGCTGAGTATTAGATTCTTGTGTAAGTATTTCCGAGAAAGGACAGAAGTAGGATGCAGCAGTTAGGACCCACACTTGGTTCCCAGCACCCACATCCTTTGGCCTAACAGCCTGTAACTCCACCTGCAAAGGATCTTTGTCTCTGGCTTCCATGGGAACCTGAACTCAGCGTGCATATGCTCATATATACACACATAGTTAAAAATAAACCTTAAAGAATTTTTGATTGCCGGGAATTCACCAAGGCCAGCTGGCCTGAGTCTGAAAAAGCATGGGAGAAAACCGGACTTGCTGAACATAG
>NW_004949141.1:2971370-2983068 GCF_000317375.1 Microtus ochrogaster
GGGATTAAAGGTGTGTACCACCACCAAGCAATACTGTCATTTGTAAATGTAATGTAAGTGTAAATTTGCTTATTATAAAGTTTTTGAAAAATACTTTATATTTGAAAAAATTATTGTTCAAAGGTTTCATAAACATTTTGGCACTTTCCTTCCAGGAAATATAACCGAATTGAGGTGTATTTTGGATGTAGTGCTGTAGTTAATAGTTCATTTTCTGCATAACAGTTGCATATGCCTTTTTATTATTGCATAGAAATGTGATTCATGTGCTTCAAAATTATAGTCACATGACTTGCTGGTTTTCATTTAGGGAGATGGTCCAGTACTAGAAATTGAATCCAGGGTCTTGCATGTACTAGGCTGTTGAGTTCAATCCATAGCCCTTATTCTTCCTTGTCTTGCTCATTTGTACTGAACAGTTTTCTGACTTCTTGCATGGACTGTCTTTTTCCCTCAGCATCTCACTTCCTGATTCAGGTAGCAGTTTAATTTTGTAATGTATTTGCCATGTTCCAAATTTTAATCTTTTGGTATTTTACAGGTCATTAATTTTTACATGAATCTTTTAGTGGAAAGGAGTAAAAAGCAAGGCTATCCAGCACTTCATGCATTCAGTACGTTCTTCTATCCTAAATTAAAGTCTGGGGGTTACCAAGCAGTGAAAAGATGGACCAAAGGGGTAAATCTCTTTGAACAAGAGCTTGTTCTGGTACCTATTCATCGGAAGGTGCATTGGAGCCTTGTGGTGAGTTGATTGTTGGAGCTTGGTTATAGATTCCTCCTTCTCTTTCCCCTTCTCTCTTCTCTCTCCCTCACTTCCCTTCTTTCCCTGACCACCTCTTCTCTCTTTTTTCCGGCCCCTTCCTTCCCCCTTTTTCTCTGTTCCCATGTCTTTCCTTTCTTGTCTTAGGGATCAATTCCTGAACCTTGCACATGCTAAAAAAGGATTGTACTGCTAATTGTACCCCAGTTGCAGCAAAGGCTGTTATCACTCCTCCAGTGAGAAAGGCCAGCTCTGTAGAGTCCTTTTTCTAGGTATTCACTTGTTCAGCTTCGGAAACTACAGGCATGCTTTAGAAGGAGCTCTGATTCTATCAGGAAAGGTACAGGGGGAGGTCCCATGCTAGGAGGATTACTGGTACCTTTGTATAGGAATTGAAGTTTGTCCTATTTATCTCAAACCGTGTGTGTTTTACAACTTCAAGTAAAAGTTCTGAAATCTGTTCATATTGCTACATATGTTAAAAAGTTTTAAATGCTCTTATTTTTAGAAATGAAATCATACTACTGTTAATGCTTACATGTTTCTGGCATGGTGTGGTACTGGCATAGTAGTACATGTTGAGATCCCAGTATGTAGGAGGCTGGGGGAGGAGAATCTGGAGTTCAGGCTGGGCTACATAGTGAGACTTTATCTCAGTAAAAAATCAAACAGCAGAAAAGGATGTCTGCCTGAGAATTTTTGCCTTTTCCCATATAGGTGATGGACCTAAGAAAAAAGTGTCTTAAATATCTGGATTCTATGGGACAGAAAGGCCACAGGATCTGTGAGATTCTTCTGTAAGTCTGGTCTGAAAGTCTCGCTGCTGTGCTCTCTTTCCTCCACTGGATCTCTCTTCTGTTTAATACTGGGGCGCTCTGGGTGCCTGTCTTAATGCAGTTATGAAGTAATGTGTCATTGTTGTAATATGAACGGAGGAGCTGTGTCCTGCCACCCGGCTAGCTTTATACCCGAAATAATTACACGGAAACTGTATTCTTTTAAACACTGCCTGGCTTATTAGTTCCAGCCTCTTATTGGCTAGCTCTTAAATATTGATCTAACCCATTTCTAATAATTTGTATAGCCCACGAGTTGGCTTACCAGGGAAGATCTTAACCTGCATCTGTCTGGAGTGGGAGAATCATGGTGACTCTCTGATTCAGCTTCTTTCTCCCAGCATTCTGTTCTGTTTTCTCCGCCTACCTAAAGGTTGGCCTATCAAATGGGCCTAGGCAGTTTCTTTATTAATAAGAAATCACTCCCACATCATGTCATGATATGAAGTGCTTCTCTTCAGGGCTCCGTCATGTCCACCTTGTTGTCTAACTAACTTAGGAGCTTATCTCAGCTGAGAGTTTCTGTTTGCGAGATTGTGGAGGGCAACTTTGCAGGCGTTTCAGTGTAAGGCATATTCTCCACAATCCTGACTGGAATCAGATTTCCTTGAAATTAGAATTCTGGGTATTCTGAAATACTCAGGGAGTCTTGGCCTGCAGTCCTAGAGTCAACTTATAACTGTATTTTCTGAGAGTGGAACTTGGTTCATAGAACTCAGGGATATTTTTTAAGTAAAATGTGTGCTTTGTGTAGGCAAATATTCCAAATTCAATAGTCTCCATTCTCGTCAGGTATCGTCCAGGTGAGCATCAACAAGACAGGCAGTGCAGAACCAACCTGTGTGGACCGTGCTTTGTCCCAAAGGATGAAAGTTCCTCTGTTTTCCCGTGTTTCAGGAACCTCCTTTGTATTGTTATTTTTACCTTTAGAGGCCATTATTAAGTAAAATAATTGTTACCTGGACACAAGTATTCTGCTAATAGGACAGCAAGTACATATAGATGGGTGGTATAGAGCAGGGCTTTTTAAATAGTCCCCACTTCCCTTTTCACTTGAGAAATCAAACATTTTCTAATAAAAAGTGGGTCCTGGAGATTAAACTTAAGTGGTCAGGGTTGGCATCAAGCATCTTTACCAGCTGAGCCATTTTGCTGACCCCAATTTTCTTCCCCACAAGACAGAGTTTCTTTTTGTAGCCTTGGCTCTCCTGGAACTCTCTGTGTAGACCAGGCTCGCCTTAAACTCACACAGATCTAGCTCTCTCTGCCTCGTGAGTGCTGAGATTGAAGCACAAATAGCAGTTTTTAAAATCAAACATTCTAACATGATACATCCCAGAGATATCTTTGAATACTTTTATGCTGGATAGAAAAATAATAGTAAAAGTCTGTTTTCTATAGTTAGACAAATTTGTTTCTATAGGAGCAAAAAACTGTACAGTTAAAAAAAACAGTGGAATTGCTAATGTACGGGAGTCTTGTGTCTGAGGTGAGGCGTGTCAGTCAGCATTGGTTGGTGGTTGGTGGTGTGATGGAACAATCAGTGTATAGTACGCTTGTGGTGTCTTGAGAACCAAGGCTGTAGTGAAACAGGTGCTGCTGCTGCTGGTGTAGCATGGGCCCAAACACTGCATTAGTTCATAATATCATAGTATAAACTATTTCATTACACATTTGGTTATGGCTGTTGAACATTGAGAAACATTCTGCTGTGGCCATAGTTCTGTGACCGTCATCTTTAGTCACGTGGCTCCATATCATGTTGTAACCAACACTTTAGAAATTTAGGAGTGTATATTGTGAATGGTACCAGATTTCCTCATGCTACTTAGGGCAGTGTGCACTCTAAAAATTATGAAATGCTTATTTCTAGAATTTTCCATTTTATATCTTGGATTGAGGTAACTGAAAGCACAGAAAGTAAGACCTTGGAGAAGAGAGACTCCGTTAGTAATTGCTAGAAACCTCCCTTAAAAGCATAGCTCCAGGTTGGAGAGATGGCTCAGGGGTTAAGAGCACTCATTGCTCTTCCAGAGGTCCTGAGTTCAATTCCCAGCAAACACATGGTGACTCACAACCATCCGTAATGAGATCTGGTGCCCTCTTCTGGTGTGCAGGCTTACATGCAGAACACTGTATACATAACAAATCTTTTTTTTTTTGTGGAACATACACATGTGCAGGCAAAATGGCAATGCACATAAAATAAAAATATATCTTTGGGGCTAGAGTGATGGCTCAATGGATTCATAAGCATTTGCTCTTATAGAGGACCCAGGCTCGGTTCCCAGTCCCCAAATGGCAGCTCAAAACCACATGTAACTCCATTTCCAGGACTCTCATATCCTTTTCTGGCCTCAATGGGCACAAGGTATATACAAACACACTGTCAAAACACTCACTCAGACAGAAAATAAAACTAAACAGTGTGTGTTGTGTGTGTGTGTTGGGGGCGGGAGGGGATTAGCAATGTCCAGGAACCTTTCAAAGAGGAAGGTAAATACAATAAAATATTAACAACCAATTTGTGCTGCCCACAACTTTTGGATACATGGCTTTCTTCTGGAACATGGGATGTCTACTGGGGGTGGGTGGGGTGGCACTACACCTTTAAGAACACCAATTATCCCAATAATTGCTCTTGTAAACTGAATATAGCTTATTTGTTCATCCTTACTAACGTTAAAAGCAGGAGCTACATTTGCTGTAGTTGCCAAAGGTTTAAAAGATTCAACTGTGGGGTTCAACAGCAGTGACAACCACCATGACCAAAACCAACTTGGGGAAGACAGGGTTTCTTTAGCTTATACTTCCACATTGTAGGCCATCACTGATCTAGGAGAAGAACTCAAACAGTGAGGGATCCGGAGGAAGGAGCTGACGCAGAGGCCATGGAGGGGCATACCAGCTTACGCTACACAGCTTTCTCAGTCTGCTTTCTTCTAGAACCTAGGACTACTACATCAGGGAAGGCACTACCCACAATTGGCTGGGTCCTCACTTATCAATCATTAATTAATAAAACTCCCTATCTCGTGGAGGCACTTTCTTAATGGTTCTTTCCTCGTCGCTAACTTTAGCTTGTGTCATGTTGATGTGCTTTGCATGTACAACCAGTCAGCACAATGAAGTAGTTATGCCTGGGGGGGCGGGGCACCCGAGACAGGGTTCCCGAACTGTCCTAGAACTCACTCTGTAGACCAGGCTGGTCTCAAACTTGCTGAGATCCACATGCCTCTGCCTCTGAAGTGCTGGGATTAAAGACTGCCAGAGGAGCTATGCTATCTTTTTTTTTTTTAAATTTTATGTGACTTGGTGTTTGCATGTTTGTATGAGGGTGTCGGACACCGTGAAACTGGAGCCATGGACAGTTATGAATTGCCATGAGGGTACTGGGAATTGAACCTGGATCAAATGGAAGAGCAGTCAGTGCTCTTAACTACTAAGCCATCTCTCCAGCCCCCGTGTTTGTGGTATTTGTCTCTTTCCATTAGGAGAAAAATTTAATTCCCCGTTGTAAGAGTACCTAATACTAAGGATTAAACTTATTGTTAGCTGGGTATGGTGGTGCATGTCTGGGAGGCAGATCTCAGTGAGTTCAAGGCCAGCCTGGTCTGGAGATTAAGTTCCAGGACAGCCAGAGCTACACAGAGAAACCCTGTCTCAAAAAACAAAAAACAAGTAAACAAAAAAGACTTATTTGCGGCCTGGCATGGTAGCTCATGCCTTTAATCCTAATTTGGGAGATTGAGACAGGAGGCTCTTGGATTGGAGGCAGTCTGGACTTTTGTACAAATAGAAAAGATTTTTTTCAGGGCTGGAGATATGGCTCAGCGGTTAAGAGCACTGACTGCTCTTCCAGAGGACCCGGGTTCAATTCCCAGCACCCACATGGCAGCTCACAACTGTCTGAAAATGCAGTTCCATGAGATCTGACACCTTCACACCAATGCACATAAAATAAAGTTAAATAAATCATTAAAAAATTAAAAATTTATAAAAAAAAGAGAAAAGATTTTTTTCTTTTTGTTGGACTCATATAGAAGGCTATAAAGCATTAAGACACATAAAACTCTTACCTCCTGAAAGCAATTTCAACCCTGTTGGGGACAGTGTTATTCCAGTTGAGAATCTGTATCGTAGTCCTGCATAATTTTATTCTATATTCAAGTTAGAAGGTCTGGTTTGTAGAATTTGAGGACTTTGAGATTAAAATTAAAATTGAGGTTAAAATTAATTACTTATAGTACTTAAGAATATATCTCCTGAGGCAGAGAGATAGCTCAGTGGTTAAAATCACTTGTTCTTGCAAAGGTCCCTGATTCAGTTCCCAGCATCCACATGGTGGCCCACAACTCTCTGTAACTCCAGTTTTGGGGATCCAGTGCCCTCTTCTGGCCTCAGTGGCAGTAGACACACATGATACACATAAATACATACAGGCAAACACTCATACACAAATACTTTCTAAAATCTTTATAGCCTGTTGTGGTGGACACACTGTAATACCAGCACTTGGGATACAGAGGCACAGGGATCTCTGAGTTCAAGGCCAGCCTCATCAACACAGTAAGGCCATGTCTTAAAAACAAAAAACAAAAATACTTCTCCCAAGAATAAGGAATTCTCTTCTATAACTGCAATGATATTACCCATGCTTAGGAAGTTATATATCAGTAAAGTCTTTTTTAGTGAATGTTCGTGTATGTATGGCCACACATAGGAACTGGTGTCTGTGACACAGCCCAAGTGTCCTCATAAGCATCCTCTGCCTGCTTTGAGACAGGCTCTCTAATTGGCCTGGAGCTCTCTGATTAGGCTAGACTGGCTGGACAGCACAACCCATGGCTCCTCCTGTGTTTGCTTCTTGGTGCTAGGATTACAGGCACACATGCCCATGCCACACATTTTCTAAACACAGGCCCAGGAGCTCAGACGTGTACTTAATATCTCTTTAGCCTCCTTGAATTTAAAACTGTTTTCTTGCCTTAAAGAAGACGTTTCACTACTGTGACTTTTCTAGTCCAGTCTACTTTGTTTCTTAATTTCAAGTGAGAAAAGGCAAATTGTACAGTGAGTTAGCTTATTGTTGACAAGGCCAGGTCTTTTCCTATAGAGTATCTTTTATTCTTTGATGATTTACGAATGTAAATGATTTGTCTTGCTCATATCCTCTGCCAACTCCTCCCAGGCATTCTCAATACGCTCCTTTCAGAGCCCCTGCCCTTCTCATAGGTCCTTTCAAGTCTCCTGAATTTTACAGATAACTCCAAATTAAACACACAGATATAAAAATTAAAAGCTAGTATTCACATGTGTGAGAAGGGCATACAGTGTTTGTCTGAGCCTATGTGATCTCACTTACTGTAACTTTTTTAGTCCCATCCATTTTCCTGTGAATTTCCCGATTTCATTTGTCCTTGCTGTGGAGTAAAATCCCATTGTGTATGTGTAGCACATCTTTGTCATCAGTTATGGACACGTGTGCTGATTCCACTTCGTGGCCATTGTGAAGAGAGCAGCAGTGAACACGAATGTGCAGGCTTCTCCTAGGATAGAGAGTCCTTAGGGTACACACTCAGGAGTGGTATAGCTGGGACACGTGGAAGTTGTATGTGTAGCCATCTGAGAACCCTCCACACTCATGTCCATAGTGCCTACACCAATTTACCTTTCCACCAACCGAGGAGTAAGCCTTTCTTTCCTTGCATCCACACCAGGATGTGTTGTTATTTGTCTTCCCATAGCTGTTCTGACTGTGGTGAGCTCACAGAGTAGTTTTAATAATATTGAACACTTCCTACGTGCATACTACTAGCTAGCGTCTTCTTTTGAGAATTCTCTGTTCGGTACCATTGTAATAGTTGGTTTTTCTCAATGTGTAGTTCCGAATTCCATGTGTGTTCCAGAAACTGGTCCTCTGAGGAGTTTTCTCTCATTCTGGAGGCTGTTTTCCACCTAATTGACGGTTTCCTTTCCTGTACAGAAGCTTTTTAGTTTCATAGAGCACACTTATGGATGATGGACCTTATTTCTAAGCATCAGACTCCTAGTTCGATAGTCTTTACCTTTGCCCCCAGTGTACTCCTTTCTCCCCTAGCAGTTTCGGAGTTTCAGGTCTTAGATTGAGGCCCTGGGTCCATTTGGAAATGATTTTTGTGCAGGTTGAGACATACAAGAATTTGGGTTGGGTTTTTGCAGGGGAGGGTAGTTAGCCAGTTTTCCCAGTACCGTTTGTTGAAAACAGCTGTCTTTTTTGTGTGTTGGGCATCTTTGTGAAAACTCAAGGTGCATGGCCTTACATCTGGTTCCCTGTTGTACCCTTTCATCTGTTATCATCCTTGAATGTGTTTGTAATCATCGTCTTGAGGTCTGGGGTTGTTACTGACGCCGTTACTGAATAGTCAGCCATTCTACAGGACTGATGCTTTCTTGGCTCTTTCCCTGTTCTTTGGTAGTGCATTGGGATTTACACATCTGGTGTTATTTCTTTGCATGCTTGTTTTTTTCTATATTATTATTAATTTAAATCTTTTTGTTTTTGTTGGTGTGTTTTTTGGTTTTGGAGGGGTTTTTTTTTTGTCATGTTTGTTTGTTTGTTGAGACCAAATCTGTCTACATAACCCCAACTGCCCTGGAACTATCTTGACATTGAACTCACAGAGATCCTCCTGCCTCTACCTTCCAATTGCTGGGATTAAAGGCCTACGCCTTCACACCAAGCTGCTTTCTTTTTTCTAATCAGCTATATTCTTTTAGCTGAAGTATTGGCAGTGTTGAGGTGGAACTTGGGTGTGGTGGTGATGAGTGTGTAGTTCAGAAAATAGCTCCTCAGTCTGGGAGTCTGGGTGCCTACTGTGAGTTCCATATTATCCCGAGGAAGAGATGAGCTAGGACAGCCACAGCTGTTTGCTGTTCCCACCGTGCAGTTGTCATGCTCACCTTATTTCATGGATCCTTAGACTTCAGTAGCTCTATCGGGAAACAACCAAGGGTAATGTGGAGTGTTTGCAGATCTTAGTTAATCAGATCGATGAGAGAGAAGTAAGGTGGGGAAGTAGAAGGATTGAGTATTAGATGGACTTGGAAGTAAAAAGAAACCAAGGTGGGTAAAATAAAAAGGAAGGGAGCATTGGGGTACTATTGGGGTCCACAGTTTTTAGAGAGCATTAAAACTATAGAATATTATAGACAATAAAAGAGGAGGGGATGGGGCTGGAGAGATGGCTCAGTCAGTGGTTAAGAGCTTTGCCTGCTCTTCCAAAGGTTCTGAGTTCGATTCCCAGCAACCACATGTGCTCACAACCATCTTTAATGAGATTTGGTGCCCTCTTCTGGCCTGCAGGGATACATGCAGGCAGAACACTGAATACATAATAAATAAATAAATCTTTTAAAAAAAGGAGGGGATATGGTTAAGAAAAGAGGGGGAGTGTATGAAACACAGTAGAAGAAAAGAGAAAAAAATGCCTTCTATGGGTGGGGAGATCCTGGAGAGACGGCTCAGTGGTTAAGAATACTGGCTGTTCCTCCAGAGGACCCAGGTTCAATTCCCAGAACCCACATGGCAGCTCACAACTGTCTGTACATGTGACACCCTCACATAGACATGCATGCAGGCAAAACAGTGGTACACATTAAAAAAAAAAACTTTTTAAAATATTTATTTATTATGTATACAATATTCTTTCTGCATGTATGCCTGAAGGCCAGAAGAGGGCATCAGGCCTCATTACAGATGGTTGTGAGCCACCATGTGGTTGCTGGGAATTGAACGCAGGACCTTTGAAAGATCAGGCAATGCTCTTAACCGCTGAGCCATCTCTCCAGCCCCCTACATAAAAATTTTTAAAAAGTGTCTTCTGGTAAACCAGGTGGAGAAACATAGTCCTAAAACCTCAGCAAACAAAAGCAAAACCATCCTGAGACATGCATGCCAGAGTTGAAATTGAATCATAGAAAATAAGAGGTAAAAGTAATACCCATGGATTGAATTGCTCACAGCGGCGCTGAATCGAAAGGTGAAGTGCTCAGATTTTGCTGGCTCCAGTTAAAGTTCCCTGTGGTGCTGTGTGGACAAGTGGGCACTGCTGCGGGGAACTATTGTCTCTGTAGCTTCACTATACTTGGGGTTCTGGCCTGTGGAGGAGTAGAGGTAGCAGGTTCTTTCTGGTAGTTCCCTTGAACCCCTGCACCCCACTGTGGCCTTTCCTTGTGCTGCAGGTCTGTGCAGCCCTTTCCTGCAGCCTCTGCTGCTCCCTCCTGGGCTGCTTCATTAGACAGGCCACACACCTATTGGAGAGGGCTTCCAGCTGGACTCTGCAGCATAGCGGTCCTGCCTGCTTCCCTGTCCAGCTCTTCCTGGTTTAATGAGTTCCTTACCGACCTTGTCTCTTTCAGATTAAGGTAGTGTTCTTGTTTGAGACTGTTCTGTTACATACCCAGACTTCCCTCAAACTTAGACTCCTTCCTCAGCCTCTAGAGCACTTCACTACTTTGAGCAGTACTTTTCAATACAGTATACGATGAATTCTTTAGTTGTGTATATTACAGATGATATAGAGAACTAGAAAAATACATAGCCAGTTGGTAATTGAGTGGCTGTTTTAGGGGTTTTTTGTTGTTGTTCTAAAGTAAGCATGCATGATATCTTTTAACATATATAATTTGTACTAGCAGGAAAGGACAACCTAAAAATAAAAATGTAATTATATTTCTAAAAAAACAAATAGATTCAGGCCAGGCGGTGGTGGCACACACCTTTAATCCCAGCTTTTGGGAGGCAGAGACAGATCTCTGTGCGTTCAAGGCCAGTCTAGTATACAAAGTGAGTTCAAGGACAGGCTACAAAGCTACAGAGAAACCCTGTCTTGAAACCCCCACCCCCAAATTAGAATCAGATTTGAGAATGACATCCCTGCTGAACATCACATGGTCCTTTTTAATCACAGTGGGTGGTCTCCTGGGCCTCCATTGATAAATTTATTATTTGTTTTTGTTTTCTTTAGTCAGTATTTGCAGGATGAAAGTAAGACCAAAAGAAATACAGATCTCAGTCTCTTAGAGTGGACCCACTACAGCATGAAGCCACATGTAAGTGACGCTGTCTGTATTTCTTGTTTCACTCATTTTCCTGAAGTGTGCGTGTGTGTCACACTAAAGATTGAATCTAGGGTTCGTGGATACAACCTTAGTCCTAATGTTTGTATCTCTAAACCTATAACCATCAGTGTAACCAAGATAGTTGCTTCTTGTCTTTCATCTTACTTTAGGTATAAACTGTTTGGGGAAACCCAGTCTCGGGTCTGAAAATGGGCCCCAGGATACTGTGAGATCAAAGGCAGGCAGACCCATGACAGCAGACTGCAGCTTATGGTCCATTTGCACAGAAACTGGCACAAAGTGGCAGCAGGTCTAGTGGTTAGGTCACAGTGGAAGAGACCTCATCTAACCACAATGATCTGGTTTTTCTCCAGCTAATGTCAGACTAAAGGCACATTCTGCGTATTCATGATGTCATAGTCTGGTCCTACAACTCCCATACATACCACTCCAGTGGCTTGACCTGCCGTAGTGTGCTAGGAAACTGACCAGGTTCAACTCAGATTCAGTTAGGGTCATAGTTCAAGATGGCTGTAGTCACGTCAAGTCAAGATTGGGATGAGAGCACACAGCTTTTTCCATACGGGTTTATTTTCTAATGTCTTAGAGCTGCTTGCTCCTAGCTGTGTTTCTGCTTCAGGGACATAACTAAGCTCTCAAGGAGTGATCCTAGTAGATTAAAATCTCTTTTTCATCTCCCTAGAAATCCCAAGCAATCAGGTGCCCTGATTGTTAAGACATGTAACCTCCACAGTATTGAAATAGATGCTTGCATTTTCGGGCATATTTAAAGTTTATAATAATATGAATCATTGTCACTACTATTCTTGTAATGAATCAAATGCTGCTCCTTCTTTTCCTACCCCTCATCATGTTTGATGGGTTCTGTTTTGCTTAGAACTCTTACTTGCCTTACTTCTTTCTTCTGCTAAGTGTTTGTGTGTGGCCTCACATGCTGTATCATGATTACAGTATTTATTTATTTATTTATTTATTT
>NW_004949141.1:2983511-3008313 GCF_000317375.1 Microtus ochrogaster
AGGTGTATCCACAGAGAGTCAGAGTGATTGTGTTTGTCTGTGCATCTGTGTGTGTATAACACCAGGTGTATCCACAGAGAGTCAGAGTGATTGTGAGTGTCTGTGTAGCACCAGATTCACCCACCATCATCACACTGTTTTTCCACAGTGATGTTTAGAAAGAGACTAAAGGGTTGTATATGTAATGATATTTTACCTCTTCCTTCTCTGTTTGTTTTGTTTAGGAGATTCCTCAACAATTGAATGGGAGTGATTGTGGAATGTTTACTTGTAAATACGCAGATTATATTTCTAGGGACAAACCTATCACATTTACTCAGGTAAGTCCAGCTCCTTCTCATGCACTTATTAGTGTACTTTGGCAGTGCCTGGCACACTTCAGGCTCTTCTGACAGACAGACAGACAGACTGACTGACTGACTGACTGACTGACTGACTGACTGACTGACTGACTGACTATTGCTAAGAACCTTAGGTGAGGCCCCATTCAGAATCAGTGGTGCACATGCTCTGTCATAGGTGTGTTCTTGGACTTGACCAAAAATTGTTGATGACCAGTGGGATAATTGTGCTCGAACTCTATTTTTTGATTGGTTTATATGTATCACTGTTTTTAGCTAAAGGGAGGCATGTGAGAATAGATAACAGCTAGGGGAAAACAGGCCTTGGGAGGACTTTAACCCCAGGTCTAAGATGGAAGCATGAATGAATGGCTGTTTTCCTTTCTGGGAGATGTTTACACTTGAGAGGAAGTTCGACTGTATCAAACCTTAAACCTCTGTTGATAGTGAACTCCCAGTCTTTTTACAGCCAGAGTGAGCCCCAATTAGAAATATTCTCATCCATAGACCTCTCTGTCTCATAGCGCCTGTGTGCCAGACAAGCTGTTTCTGAGCAGCAGAACAACTAAATGCTTTGGAGGAACATGGAGTAACCACTACTGAATGCCAGCTTTCCCATCTCAGATAATCAGTAATCACTATTGATTAGTCTCAGCAGTTTTACTAGGAATAAAAGTAATGTTTTACTGAGTTTTATATGTTTTATTTTTTTGAGAGAGACAGGATTTCCTATAGCCACAGACTGGCCTGGAAATGACTATGTAGCCAAGGATGACCATGGCACTTCTCATCCTCCTGCCTCTGCCTCCTGATTGCTATGATTCCAAGTGTACACCACTGTGCATATTAGACAGTCTACTGAACTATTTCAGATAACTTAAGAATCATATGCTAAGGCTGGGCATGGTGGTACATGCCTCTAATCTCAGCCCTGGGAAAGCAGAGATTTGAGGGTCTCTGAGTCTCGGGCCAGTCTGGTTTATATAGTGAGTGACGGGCCAGCCAGGGTTACATAGTGAGAGACCTTGTCTTTAATTTAAAACAAATGGGCCAGGGGCTGGAGAGATGCCTCAGAGGTTAAGAGCATTGCATGCTCTTCCAAAGGATCCAAGTTCAATTCCCAGCAACCACATAGTGGCTCACAATCATCTGTAATGAGGTCTGGTGCCCTCTTCTACCCTGCAGGCATATATGCAAACAGAATATTGTATCCATAATAAATAAGTAAATAAATATTTAAAAAAAAAACAAATAGGCCAAAGGTGGGAACATCAATTTTTTTTTTTTTTTTAAATTTTTTGAGAGAGGGTTTCCCTGTATGGCCATGGCTATTGTGGAACTCAGAACAGTAGACCAGGCTGGCCTCAAACTCAGAGAGGTCCACCTGTGCCTGTTTCTGCCTCTGGAGTGCTTGAGATTAAAGGTGCATGTCCCTACCACCCAGCTTTTTCCTGCTTTTTAAATAAGGGTCATTTAAATTGAAACCAGTGCCTCATAAATACTAGGCAAGACCTCTACTAGCGAGCCATACTTTCATGCCCTAAGGTCACTTTTTAATATAAAAGCAAATTATTTTTTAAAAATAATGTTCGCTTAGGATGTAGAAAAGTTTCCTATTGTGCCACTTCTTGGACATTTCCATTTTGTTGCTTTTTTTTTCTTTCTTTTCTTACTATTTTTGTCATCACTCTGTAATATATGGTTCTGTATTCAGCTTTGGTTTTTCTTAACCTATAAGTACATATGTATGCACATGTAATTACACACGAATGTATGTATATAGGCTGAGTGTGGTACACTTGTAATCCTAGAACTGGGAGGCTGAGGCAGGAAAAGCTTGTGAACACAGCCGCTTAGGAGGCTGTTTAGCAAGACCCTTCTTAAGCAAGCAAACAAACACCTGTGTCAAACATGGCAGACCATGCTTGGAATCCCGCATACATAGGTGGGAAGATCAGGACAAGAAAGCCTTCCTGGCTCAAAATAAATCCCACTGTGCTTCAGAAATGTATACTTGATGTAAAATGGTCAGGCTGATGGATGTGGTGACACCTAGAGACCGTCATGCTGTGATACTGCGCACAGCGTGTGTAACACTGTTGTTTATGGGATTCTTTCAGCACCAGATGCCTCTCTTCCGGAAGAAGATGGTGTGGGAAATCCTCCATCAGCAGTTGCTGTGACAATGCCCTGCCCTGGGCCTTCTAGCTGTTGGTGGTTCTTTCATGGATGTTTCCATATACCTCATGCATTGTGGGTCAAAAAGTCCCCGTATCATTTCTATTCTCACAGGTACTGAGCTATCAAGAGTGCATGAAGGCCTCTCCACAGTAGCTCTGACTCGAGGTGTGGAGGGGCTGCTTGCAACCCTGTTTGTAAGGCTGTGCCTGCTCAGAGTCCTGGACTGTTCACCCCATAAAGAACAAATGCTAATTAATGTTTTTTGTTTTCAAGAGTTATTTCCATATGAATGTGGGAAATGCAGGACTTGTTCTATGAATTGTTGTTTCTGTATATTTGTCCGTGTGTACTCACTCACCGCTCATTTGCAAACACTGGGCAGTGCCCTTCCTCACTGCTCCTTATAATTAATGATAAATAATTTGTTTGAACTATTTATTTCTGAAAAGAATGTTAATCAGACTTGCCACTCCCTGCTGCAGAGGGACGAAGCGGGTGTTCACTAGCTTCTCTGATGCTGGAGTAGGAACTGCCGACATGGTTAAAGTTCTCTTTTGAGACTTGAAGATGCAGAAGAAATGACGATGCTGTTGTAGGGATCTGCTGCCTTTTAGAGAAGCACAGTGCGTGGAGATATGGCCAAGGAACTCAGTCTGTGCAGCCTCAGAACAGCGTGTGCTCATCTTAGAGACTTCCTTTTCTAGAACTGAAGTAGCTTGGCTTCCTCTTGAAACTGGATTCAAAGTAACTGTGACCATAAATGTTTCATCGTAGGTGTGGTTGAGTATGAACCTCACAATGGTAAAGGGCTGGCCTGAACTGTCTATTTCAGAAGATGCTCCTCAATTTATGCCTATTTTTCCTTAGAGTTTTTTAATATATATATATATATATAAAACTGAAATTAAGTTCTCGGCTCATTAGCATGCCCTACTCCAGTCCCACTGAGCCTCCGGAGAGAGATTTAGTACCTGGCTCTGAGGTTGCCCATTTTACAGTCATCTATTTTGCATATGAAAGTTTGTATTTAACTTTTTTGTTCATTAAAAATCTTACAGATGTGGTTATGCATTTTTAATTTCAGAAAGTTGGTCAGAGCATATTGCAAGACCTAGTGCCTAGTGTTGCTTTTATGATGTAATAAAAGACTGTCTGGCAGAACCTAGAATATATGCTGATAATTCCTCCTCTCTTCAACTTCCACCTTCCCAACTTGTTCTGGTACAGAAAGAAGAAATAAACTTAGCCGGGCGGTGGTGGCACATGCCTTTAATCCCAACACTCAGGAGGCAGAGGCAGGCGGATCTCTGTGAGTTCGAGGCCAGCCTGGTCTACAAGAGCTAGTTCCAGGACAGGAACTAAAAGCTACGGAGAAACCCTGTCTCGAAAATCAAAAAAAAAAAAAAAGAAATAAACTTAGAAAAGCTGTATATGTGTTAGATACAAATGTCCATATCTGCTCTTGGGGAATCCTGGGTCAGAGGTTGTAGCCATTGAAACCTGTTTTTTTCTGAGACTTGAAGTGGCCTTGGTATGGAAGCTGGGCCTGTGATGTGGACCAAAATGGCCAAGCCAACTCAAAGAGACCTGGTGGCCCAGTCAGGGCAGAACTGTTTGTGCTCCTTCCTCCGCAGACTGCACAGAGACCACTTCTTTTAGCTGTCACCCTAGGAACTGGGCCAGTGGGGCCAAGATCAGGCAGCTGGTATAACCAGAGGAGCTCAGAAGTTGGCTGTCTACTAGAAACTGGATGTTAGAATTCTGCCTGAGAGTTTATGGCCCAGACCTGCCAAGATGGTTGCATGACCTGAGCTTAATCCCCTGTACCTACCATGGAAGGAAAAAACTGACTTCCCCAAGTTGTCCCCTGACCTCCACACTTGGCCTCATGGACAGGTGCACTGTAATAATAGTAAGCAAATTTTCAAAGGAATCAAGGGTTGAGTAAGGTTTGTTTCTGCTAAGTCCCTCTGGGATGACGATTTGTTCTCCACCCAGGTGAATGATGCTATGGCTGACGGTGCATTCGAGGGACGTTCTCTGAGCTTTTCATCACTGTGCGTGCCCTTGAGAGGTATTGTTAATTCAGACAGGAAGCTGCAGAGATGGTTCAGTGGTTTAAGTTGGGTTCCCTTTTAGGCTCAGCCTAGCACCTATGTCACAGGCTCACGTCCCCCCACCTGTAATCCCAGTTCTGAGGGAATGGCGGCAGAGGACCAGACCCTGCCTCAGAGGAACAGGAGAAGTGCTAGGAGACAGCTAAGCTCCTCTTCTGGCCTTCTCACGTACTCATCCGCACGCATGTGTATGCCCACACTCAGGCATAGTAAAATAGGTGAGTGCACATGTTAAGCTACAGCTGCACTGCTCTACCTGAATTCCTGATCCAAGCTAAGATGCCACAAGGATGGTTGTCTAGGCACTGATGTGTCTCCCTTGGTACAAGGAAGTGTGTGGGCAATAGAATTGTTACAGTTGCCGGGAGGTCGTGGCGCACACCTTAAGTCCCAGCACTCAGGAAGCAGAGGCAGATGGATCTCTTGAGTTCAAGGCCAGCCAGGGCTGCACAGAGAAACCCTGTCTTGAAAAACCAAAAGAATTGTTAGTCAAACATCATGAAAAAAATAAAAATAGGTGATAAAAATAGCTATTGGTGTAACTAGAGAGCAAGTCAACAAAATTAAAGCCAATGTGTGTGTGAGTGTGTGAAATTTCAATTTGGGGACCTGAAAAAAAATGTTTCATTGTTCTGTTTAGCCCACAGTCTGTCATCTGAAAATGAGTAAATTTTAAGAAATGCATAGTGTTGGTGAGTTCTCTTTCTGCAGTCAAATGCTCTATGCTTGTGCTTTACCTGGCGTTGCGGTCGGGAGATGCTGTCCAACCATCCCTGCAGATTCTGTATTCTACCCAAGTTGATTAAGGCTGTTGGAGCCCCCTGCTCCCTCCCTCTCAAGTCCTGCACTGAACCTGAGAACTGCTGAGGGGACCTTGTGTGGGTGGGGAGTCTTCCTGAAGATACAGTAAACACCAAATACCTAAACAACTTAAGATACTGTGGTCAACCCACATATTTAAATGGCTTTATGAGCTAGTTTTGAGAAGGCCTCCATATCAAGTAAATTTTTAGACCTTATTTGTAAGGTGGAGATACATATGGCTTGCTGATTTATTATTTTTAGTAATTTAATATACCCAAGGATTTTGGGTGTGCTGTAATAGATACTAGTTTTATTTACCAATAAATTAATCTCTAAAACAAAACAAGAAAATAAAAGTAAAAGAAAAAAAAGAAAAATAAATTAATCTCTTAAGTAGCTTTTAGATTTTGTATTGAAACTCATTAATTTCTTTTATCCTATGATCAATATATGACTCACATGTACACAATTATTTTGTGAAATATGTTTCCTTTTTTGGACTGAAGAGATGGCTCAGCAGTTAAGAGCACTTGTTTTTGCAGAGGGCCGTAAATCCCAGCTTACACACTGGGCAGCTCACAATGGCCTATAGTCCTAAGTCTAGGGAGTCCAGCACCCTCTTCTGATTTCTGATTACATGGTATACACTCACTCAGACAAACATGAGATGGGACTAGCTGGGAGATGGCCCAGGGGTTAAGAGCACTCACTTGTGGCCTCAGGCTCCATTGCTCTCTTCTGGCCTTGGGCACCTGCACGCACAAACCCAGACATACAGATAATTTTTTTTTAATTGTTTTTGTTTTTTGAGACAAGGTTTCTCTGTAGCTTTGGAGCCTGTCCTGGACCTAGCTCTTGTAGACCAGGATCTCATAGAGATCCGCCAATCTCTGCCTCTCTAGTGCTGGGATTAAAGGCGTGCGCCACCACTGCCAGGCAAAATGAAAGGTTTTTAAAAGGCAGGAGGTGGGGGAAGAAAGAGGGAGGGAGGGAGCGAGGGAGGCACAGCCTGTTTCAAAATAATCCACCTAAACCTAGGGAAACAGGCTAGAAGCTTCTAGACTTGATAAGTGATTACCAGGGGCATTCACTCTGGGGTACATTGGCATTTTTTAAATATATTCAGTAGAAGTCCTATTACTTCTCTACATGGGTGATAAGACAGGAAATCAAATTGACAGGACAGCCCAACAAGCAGCTGAGTTCACTTGCTTGAACATGTTGGGGAAAGAGAGACCCAGTTTCCAAAAGTATCCTCTGAACTCTATATTGCGTGCCACACTCATATAAATTCAGATTTAGAAAGCAAGGTCCGGCTCAGGGAATGTAAGTGTGTCTTTTTCTTCCTCAAGATGCGTAGCCAACATGCACGTTTTATATGAACAAACACGTCTTTGTTCTTATTTTGTTTTGAGAAAGTTCTCTGTGACTCAGGCTCGCCAGGAACTCACTTTAAAGTGCAGACTGCCCTCAAGCCTACTGCAATCCTTCCACCTCCGCTTGCTGAGAGCTGGGATTACAGGCATGCACAGCGTTGCCTAGCTAATGTCCTAGCCTAGCATCTTTCAACTATAGGTACCGAGTCCTTGTCTCAGACTCCTATGGAACCGTTCACAGGAAACTGCCAGAACAACAGAGTTCTTGGGGGCATGCGCTTCAAATAGATAAAGAAAAGCTCTACTACCCTTGCTGCAGACACACACATACACACACTCCACATACACAGTCTCTACATGTCATGTCAAACATTACACACAAATATGGCAGTCAACATGTGATTCCTAAGTACCAGATAACATCTATAATTTCCTTTAATAATAACAATAATGTACTTACGGTAGAAAGGTAAAATACTAACAAAAGGTAAAGAATAAAAATTCTGGCCACCTCTACCACTCCACTCCACACCCAGACTCCCCACATCTTCCAGGGTCCCACAGCCAGTCCCATCACCTCTTCTGAAGTCAACCTCCAGGCGTCCATCCACAAGACCCTCTGCACTTCCTGCACCACCCCGCACCATACATCAACCCATTCATAGTTGGCCATTTCAGTGGTCCACTGGACAAAAAAATTGAATCAATTGACATCATACATCAAATAGCCTTAACATAGCTACAGAATAGTCTATCCAAACACCAAAGAAGAATATACATTCTACTAAATAGTACATGGGAGCTTTTCCAAAAAAAGGCCACATCCTGAGACGCAAATCATTGAAGTAACTTCTTATATCCTATCTGACCACAATGCAACAAAACTTAAAATTGCCCCAAAGCTACACAGAGAAACCCTATCTTAAAAAAAAAAACAAACCAAATCAAACAAAACAAAAACTTTAAAATTAATGCTGGCAGTGGTGATTCCTATCTCTAATCCCAGCTCTTGAGAGGCAAGAGGTGAATCTCTGAGTTTGAGGCCAGCCTGGTCTACAAAGTGAGTTCCAGAACAGCCAAGACTGTTTGTTATACAGAGAAACCCTGTCTCAAAAAAAAAAAAAAGTCTTATAACCAGATAGATTCAAAGAATTCTAGACATTCAAAAAAGAGTGCTGCAAACTCTTATGAAGCCAGTATCTGATACCTAAACCAGGAAAAGGCAAAACATAAAAAAAGACAGGCCAATATCCCTGATGAACATAGATTCAAAAATACCCAATAAATACAAAGAATACAGACACAGTCAAAAAGATTATCCACCAAGATGAGATTACCCTTGAAAAGCAGGGATGGTTCAACACATATAAGTTGATGAATAAACCACATAAATGGACTTAAAAACAAAAAACATGTGATCATCTCAATAGAAGCAGAAAAAAATACGTTGACAGAATCCAACATTCATGACAAAAGTACTAGCTAATATAAGGCTGGAGGGAATAAAATACAAGTAACTCACAGCCAACATCATCCTAAATGGAGAAAAGCTTGAAGCAATCCCACTGAAGTCAGGAACGAGGCAGGAATTCCCACTACCCCAACTCCTGCTCAGCATGGTGCTCGAAGCACTAGCTGCAGCAATAAGGCAAGAGAAGGAAATCAAAGGACTACAAAGAGGGAAAGAAGTCAAACTATCCCTATTTGCAGATGACGTACTATACATGACAGATCCCCAAACTCCTACCAGAAAACTTCTGGAGACAATAAGCAAATGCAGCCTTGTTGATACAGAATCAATTTGCATGAATCACTCACTTTTCTGTTGGTATTTTCTATACTAAGAACACACATACACAGAAGGTGGCTATGAACACACCTTCACAACAACCTCAAAATATGGTATCTAGGGGTAAACCTAACAACCAAGGAAGCGAAGGACCTCTACATGAAAACATAAATCCTCTGAAAAAAGAGATGGAGACACTAGAAAATGGAAAGACACCCTATGTCCATGGATTGTAGAATTAACATTGTGAAAATGACCATTCTATCAAAAGCTATTTATAGGTTTATGCAATCCCAATCAAAATCTGCATCTCACTCTTCACAGAAACAGAAAAGGGTATCCTAAAATTCATATGGAACCATGAAAGACCTTGGATAGCCAAAAGAATCCTCAGCAAAAAGAACAATGCTGGGGAGATTACAATTCCAGATCATAAGATATATTACAGAGACATAGTAATAAAAACAATATGTATTGGCACAAAAACAGGCATGTAACCAAACTGAAGACCCAAACATGAGCACACATAACTTCAGCCGTTTAATATCCGACAAAGACTCAAAAACAAACAAACAACCCAGGAAACAAGGAAGCATCTTCAACAAATGGTGCTGGGAAAACTGGATGCCAACATGCAGTGCACAAAAACTAACTCCAAACAGATCAAAGACCTTAACTTGATATCAGAAATACCCTCCATGCCATAGGTACGGGAAAGGACTTCCTGAATGGGACTCCATTTGCCCAAGAATTCATGACACTAAAAAGTTTCTGCTTTTTGTTGTTTGGAAACAAGTCCTACAATAGAGAAATGGATAACGAAAATGTGCCACATACACACTAGGAATACTAACCAGCTGGAAAGAAAAATGAAATAACTTCGCAGGAAAAAGGATGGAAATAGAAAAGACCGAATTGAGAGAGGCATCCCAGCTCCAGAGTGACAAGCACCGTGTGGTCTCTCTCATTGGAGGCTCCTAGCTGCAAACCTTCAGGTGCCAATACATAGCATATAGGAACTACAGAAACAAGGAAAGTAAAACAGAACCATTGCCAAGATAGGGAGGTCAGGGAACAAGAGGGAGGAATTTAGCCAGATACCAGGGAAACGGGAGGGGGATCCTTAGTGTCGGGGAGCAGAGTAAATACAGAAAGTGGGAGGAGAGCACGGAGAATAGAAGGATACAAGTGATTTGATGGGGGAAACGGGAAAGCAGGGCTCTTTAGGGACTGAGAGGAAGGTAAAAACAGAAGGAAGGAGGTGGCTAGAACAATAACAGTGACATCTAGACCGATGGTGTCAGTGGTGGTGCACACCTTTAGCCCCAGTGCCGGGAGGCAGAGGCAGGCGGATCTCTGTGAGTTCAAGGCCAGCCTAGTCTACAGAGTGAGTTCCAGGACAATAAGAGCTACACAGAGAAACCCTGTCTTCAAAAACAAACAACAACTAAAACAAAAAACAAAAAACAAAAAAGGACATATGAAAATGCTACAAGGAATCATACTATTATTTACAAAACCCACAATACAAGAAATTCTGTGTATAAATATACATATATATTTTAATGAACCTTTCTCATCTCAACTTTTTGCGCTAGTACAACCTAACCCTCGCAACCAGGAACACAGTGCAGTGGTTGCATGCACCGGGCATACGTAAGACCAAGACTGTTAGCAGTCATGGATAGGGGCGGGCTCATTGGGTTCTACCCGTTCCTGCTGAACTGTCTATCAGTTGTTGACAGATTCTTGGGGAGGGGAAACCATCGTCTGCAGTTGTATATTCACAGCTGAGCCCACCAGGCTACACAGGAAGCCATGGAAAGCCACGGTCACACAGAACAAAGCTAGCAGATTCTCGAGGTGAGAAATAGTTCTGTAGGGAAGATGTGGAGTAGACAAGGGTGGGAGGGAGCTAAGAGGAGATTGAGGGGGAGTGATCAGTATGCAGTAGACTATCAAAGGACAAGCAATAATTTACAAAAACCTTGATCCTTGATTCATCCTTGAGGACTGGCTCAGAGGTTAAGAGCACTGACTGTTCTTCCAGAGGTCCTGAGTTCAATTCCCAGTAACCACATGGTGGCTCACAGCCATCTATAATCATATCTGATGCCAACAGATACATAATGAATAAATAATTAAACTTAAAAAAAATTCATCCTCAAACTGAGTAGAAGACACACCTGAAACTGGATTGACTTCAGAATTTTTGTTTCACAATGCTTTGGGGCAATTATAGTCAATTTTATCCGAAAAAAACTGGAATATATTTATATGTGTGTATACATATATATATACATATATATTTTGAAAAATATATTTAACCTTATTTTTCAGAACAGTTAATTCTGGGAACCATAGGTATAGGTGATCATTTGATTTTACTTTTCATTTTGAGACAGTCTCATAGGATGATCCAAGCAGGTCTTGAACATGTGAGTCTTCTGGCGCCATTAATGGGGCCAAGCTAAATCTTTGTTTTTTAAAAAAGACTTTTTCTGTACATTGGGGTTTTGTCTGATGTCTGAGGATGCCAGATTCCTTGGAACCAGAGTTATGGACAGTTGTGAGCTGCCATATGGGTGCTAGGAATAGAACCCAGGTCCTTTGGAAGAATAGCCAATCCCCAAGCCATTGTACAGCTGAGCCATCTCTCTGCCTCTACGTCTATTTTTAAATGGTTATAGTGTGGTACTGGTTTCTGACGTGTATGTGTGCGTGTATGTGTATATATGTATCTATGTGTGTGTATGTATCTGTGTGTGTGTGTGTGTGTGTTACGCACGCTAAAGGCCACCATCATGGTGGCTTGGGTAAGCCAATATTCTCTGTAGCACTGATTTGCCTTAGGCAGTCCAACACTTGAGTCAGTAGCTTCTCAGAGCCCAGTGTTATCCTTTAACACCTTCCTACCCAGCATAGCAGTGAACACCAACAGTCCCAGCACGCGGGAGGCTGGGCCAGGGCTGCTGTGAGTCTCCAGGCAGCACACTGCACATCAGGTACCATGTCAGCCAGGATGACACACAGGAAAACAGAAAAGCAAGCAAACCAAACCCCACTTTGCTTCTGTGTTCCTGCTGGCTATGCCAGTACCCACCTCTACACCTTCCACTGGGGGAAGTGGAGAGTTCCTCCAAGAGATGGTGGCCATCAGCAGACAGCCTGGCCCTGGAGGTTCATCCCTTCATGCTGTTCCAATTTGCTGTGTATTGCTAGTATCTACTGCTGAGCCACACTCCTACACTCCTATTTCAGCCTTGCTCAGCCTAGAACTCGACAATGGTGAATTCTGTTTTACTTTTGGTTAAGACAGGATTTCGCTGTGTAACAACCCTAGCAGTTCTGGAACTCGCTTTGCAGACCAAGCTGGCCTCAAACTCTGCCTCTGAGTGCTGGGGTTAAAGGTGTGCACCACCGTGCCCATGTTTTACACATTTTTAAGCTTTCAATTAGAAGATGGTTAACTCAGCAGTTCTCAACCTATGGGTAGCGACCCCTGGTTTATTTTTTAAGCCTTTCGCAGGGGTCATGGTAGACCATTGGAAAGCAGTTTACATTATGACTCATAACTAGCAAACTTATAATTATAGTTATGAAGCAGCAACGAGATAATTCTATGGTCGGGGGTCACAACATTGAGGAAGGCTGAGAGCCTCTGCCCTTGAGCTGGCTGAGGATTCATCTCAGCAGGCCAATCAGGCTGCCCTCTAGGCCTATAGATCTGCACCCGAGTCATCCAAAGGCTAAAACACACGCCCCGCCTCCCACAAGCTGTCACCCCATGTGGTGTGTTTCCCACAAGCCCCCGGTGAACCACTGACTCATCCAGTTCCCCGCCCCCAACCGTGTGAAAAAGGAGCTGCTCAGGTCCCAACTGTCCAATTGTTCAATAAATAAGACACCAGGATGCCAGACTCTTGTTAGCTTGGATATATTTTTCTTTTTCTTTTTTTGTCAAAGAACACTGTTTGCAGTAGAGGAAACCGGCATTGCAGTCTGGTGGTGTCTTTCTTGGCTTCTTCACATAACCAGGCCGTGGTCATCCTTCAGCACAAAAGCCCTCATGGCACGCACCCTATTGAAATTCAGGACGGCTCCAATATTCTCTCTCTGTTTTTGTCATTTTTAAAAAATAAACATTTTTAGATGTGTCCACAAGAAGGCCACGCAGGCTCTTGGCCAGCGGAAGACGAGCCAGCCCGGCAGCCGCACACTTGGGCTGCCGCCTGCTCCAGGCTGGCAGTTGAAAGCTTTTTCTTTTCCAACTCATTTTTATTACAAAAATAAAAAATGCTCCAACTATCAGTTTTACAAAATCTCTAAGGGAAACACAAGAGCGAGGTGCTGAGGTAAAAAAACACCTGAGGTAGCTTTATTTGTGTGTTTTTCTCATTTAAAAAAAAAAATCTGTGAATTTAACGCCCTGGGCCAACAACCTTGTATAAATTGCTATTTTCCTGCACTTTCAATTTTTAAAGGAAGAAATAATTTCACTAAATGTTGATGGCTTATATACCAAAATGTAGAAAGACAAAGTACATTCTTTCTTTCTGGAACATTCCTTTGTTTGGTTGGCTGGCTGGTTTGGAGGGTTCCCGTTTTCCTCTTCTAGAGGCTCGGACAAGTGCCATCGACTCTTGTTCGCTTGAGTAACCAGGGGCAAGCTGAAGCTGGTTCCTGTGTTTCGCAATGGTTCCTTTAATGTGACGTGGTACTCAGTGCACTGCTTTGCCTGGGGGTGGGAGGGCGTGCATAGATATGGGGTAGGGACAGAAAAAGATGAAGGAATTCAAAGAATGGCAGGTAAAGAAGGGAGAGGAAGGTAGGGGAGGGAGATAAACACAGAGACAGAAATATATAGCAGTATGCAAAAAAACCAGTTTAAAACCCGTGCTGCAGAGAAATGGGTGTATGGGATAAACAGGTGACAAGGGCTGGGCCCCTCCTCAGGGACGGTATCCCTTCTGTTGATAGACACAGGTGACCCACAACTGCCGTTAAGTGTCCTTGACGAGATTCCCTCCAAGTGAATTTTGTGTGGGTGGCTCAAAGTTTCTTTCACTACCTATGGTCCTCACCAAGACTTGATTCTTTGAAGTCTAGAAAAGCCTGCTTTCTCTTCAACAGAAAACAAAATTAATAACTGAGTAAAAATTGGAGTGAGTTGGGTTACTTGATATATTATTTCTAAAATATATTAATGCTGCAGGCGCCCTGTGTAACCCACAGGCCACATTATCTTAACATCTTCCCCTTCTAGTATGTACAGCCATGTACAGAGACACTTTCCACAACGAAGAAAAGGCTACGGAGGTTTGCCTCGCTTTGAGCATGTTCACCTATGTTAGTTCAACTGGAAGGGACAGCGTCCTGGGAGCTGAGGAGGGAGCTGAGTGGATGGGCAGTGGATGACGGAAAGCCTGCAGAAGCCAGGGGAAGCTGGGCGCAGGCCAAATGGTGTTCCTGGGGAACCCGGCCCTCCCTCGGCCTCCTGGATCCCAGGATGTGTGGGGGTCTGCAGGCCCTGGCTGCTCTACAGACTTCTCACTCCTCAGGATGGTCTTTGGTTTGCTCCCGATCTGCTGGCTGTTTGGTCTCGTCTGTCAGGTGTTGGGAGGGTTACATTCATCGGTTGTTTGCTGGCGCCTGGGGGGGCCTCACTTGCTGCGCTGTGAGGCGACTCCCTGAGGGTATTTCTGCTCCTGCTGCTTCACCTGCTGGACAATTTCCCTGATCTTGCGTTGCGCAGTCTGCAGCAAAGAGAGGGAGGGGAGGGCACAGGGAAGAGACAATCCCAGTTCTGGGGCCCACAGGAAACCAGCTGGGACGGCACAGGGAAGAGACAATCCCAGTTCTGGGGCCCACAGGAAACCAGCTGGGACTTGGGAAAAGAGAGAGGAGTCCTCAGACCAATCTCACCTCCCCCAGGTCCCCAGCACCACACCCAACAGCCAGGGGAAGTATTCCTCTGGGCGCAAGATGGGGTGGGGGAAGAGGAAGGAGGGTACAACGGGGTGGGAGGGGGAGGAACTAGCAGCTTCTAATTCCCAGTGAGCAGTCGGGCTAGAGAGCAGCTGTAGGGTCCAGTGACCACTGATGGGGGAGGGGTGTGAGCTGAAGGCCCTCTCCTCACACCTGAGCTCTGCTGCGCCCCTTCCTTTCCCAGAGCACTAGACAGATCAGCAGAGACTAGAGCCCTGCCAGAGCCCGGAGGAGCTGGAGTTCCGACCCTGACCCGCAGCTCCCAAGGCCACAGGAGAGCAACTGAGAGTCAGATCAAGCGGGAGACCACAGACTGCCCTTCTCCCTTGCTTACATGAGGATCACAGTTGCCCTCTCTCTAAAACCCACCCAGCAAAAAGGCATCGAGACAACCAGGTCACATGTCACTGCAGGGCTGGCTTCTCTGAGTGCAGGGCTACAGTGATGGGGTCTTCTAAGGAGGTGGGGAAGACAGCAACAGAACACTCGGGCCCCACTGTGAGCAGTTAACCTTCCGCAGTGAAACCTGGCCACCTGGTTGCCCTGCTGGGGACCTGCTGGACATGTGGCTCCTCGGAGGAAGGCTGGGAGGGCAAAGGGATGCTAAATTCCCAACTCTAGCATGCCAGGAGCCTTGCACCAACAGTTTCCAGTCCCTGAGGTCAGGGGCTCTGCAGGGGCTCAGGTATATGGCCACTTGACACAGATATAGTATGTGAACTAGCAGAGAGCGGGCAGGAGACAGGCCCTCACAGAATAGTACCTGGCTAGCAAAAAAATGCCCGATAATTCTGACGATCACTTCCGCATTTTCATCTGGCGTTTGGTCACGAGGCACAATAACTTCTGCACTGGTCAAGTTCTGCAGCTCGTTTACCTGGAAAGGCAGAAAACTGAGAGAGGCCAAGAGCACCCCACATCCCAGTAAAGCCAATACGTGGTCTGTGGAGGGAGACACTCTAGGGATGTGGGGGAAGGGGAGGTAGGGAGGCTGAATCTTCTTTCCATAGTGATATTTTATTTGTGTTTTAATAAATAAAGCTTGCCTGAAGATCAGAAGCTGGGTGGTGGTGGCGCATGCCTTTAATCCCAACAGGGAGGCAGAGGCAGGTGGATCTCTGTGAGTTCAAGGCCAGCCTGGTCTAAAGAGCAAGTTCCAGGGCAGGCTCCCAAGCTACACAGAGAAACCCTATCTCAAAAAGCAAAAATAAATAAATAAATAAGTAAGTAAGTAAAAATTTCTCATCCTATTGCTCAGCCAACTTCCCTAGAGTAGACAGCCAGACTTGAGAAAGAACCAGAAAACGGGAGAGCGAGAGGGCCCCTGGAGATGTCTCTCAGGAGAGAACACAGGGCAGAGTTACAGTCTCGGAACTTGGAAACCAGGTAGAGAGTGGTCTCAAATGGGTCCTATCTGCTACATGCGGATGTGTATGTGGCCTTCTTGTCTTTCAGATAAAAACAGGGCTAGGTGGCACAGCACTCAATAGAGCAAGTGTGACCCCATGGGATTAGGCCCTGCTGGTGACATCTCTGCCCTCGGAATCCCCATGCCTCATTCATCCTGCCCCTGTCAGAACCCAAGTGTGTCATCACAAGGCCCTCATACATGTTGAGAACGAACAAAAGAGCTCGTGAGGATCTGAGGGTCGTCAGGCCTGGCCCGGACAGGGAACTCATCCAGGCGAAGGGACTTGAGTGGGGAGCTGACTTACGGTTTTCCCCCCTTTGCCAATCACCCGGCCAGCTGTCGACGAAGGAACTCGGATGTGGGCTTCCAGCTTCACCTCTTCTTTGGGATTAAAGAAATTTTCTTCTTTCAGCTTCCCAAAGATCCGTCCCTGAGCCTGAGAACAAGATGACTGGTGAGGGCTAGCTGCCGGCCACACTGCTTTGTGGGGGCTGTGCAGGAACCAGGAGTCTCAGTGACGGGATGTGTGGTCTCTCCTCCGGGCACCCGGGCAGCTACACAGCCACTCAGTCCTTACAGAGCTGGGATGCTCGTGCGCTGAACAACCTCACTCTACCGGAATCTGGACACACTGCCAAGCCTCTTGGTTTGCATGCGATTACTCCCTCTAGGGAATGTGTTTCTTGGCTGGGAGCAACTGGCAAGCCACTAAGACTGCATCCTTATTTCCATATCCCCAGCACCTGTAGCATTTGGTTGGCTGAATTTGTTCAAGGCATTCTTAACTCCCCTCCACTGTCTGCTCACTTCTCTGGTCATCGAAGGAGGTAAGCAGATGGTGACAGCATTTGCTGGGTCTAAACATGCTGCTGGTTTTGTTTGTTTTTGTGGTGCTGGGAATCGAACTCTCGACCCTGCACCTGGTAGTGAAGTCATTACTTCAGGATTGTACTTGGTAGTCAATGTGTGGGCCCATCACCACCATCCAGAATATTCAGGATCCTCCCCCCATTACCCAGCACTGGCGCAAGCCTGTAATACCCAGTTTCTCAGGAGGCTGAAGAAAAGAACTGCAGGCTAAGGCCAACCTGAGCAATTTAGGGAGACCCTGTATCAAAATTTTTAAAGAATTGGGAGAGGGTTAGGAATGTGGCTCAGGGGCTGAGAGTTTGCTGCCCCCTATGTGTGAGCCCTGGGCTCAATTCCCAGGACTGGCCTATAAGCAGCTAGCTGCCACCACCATACAGTTCAGCTCCCAGGACTGGCCTATCAGCAGCTAGCTGCCACCCCTTCTTGCGTATGCGGAACCATGGCCTACAAGCTCTTGTTTCTCCAGGTTCATCCCTTGGTAGCATGCATTGGGTAAATCATTCTTTTTTGTGTCAAAATAATATTCCCTTGTGTGGGTATACCACGTTTGTCCGTTCATTTTCTAGCTGAAGGCTTCTGATTCCTTATGACTTCAATTATTAAGGGCTGAACTCTTATAAATCAATACACGTTTCCAACTTCTTGAAATTCAAGTTTTAATGTTCCTAGAGGAACAACATCAGAAACAAAGCAAAGCTTCCTATAGAGGAACTTTCCAGTGCTACCAGAATTCTCTTGCAGGCTGCCAGAGTACCCACTACAAAAAGCTTCTCCTCGGCATCCATGTTAACACCCACGGCTGAGGGGGACCCAAGCCACCCAATCATGCTGGAGGTACTACCACCCGACTGAGCACCTACAGACGACCCACCTCTCCGTAGACAGAAGGCAGAGCACAGAGGAGCAATGAGGACCCGGAGGGGAGATGGACACGAGGCCGCCACAGGCGAACCTCAACACCAGCATGGTCTTTGGCACTGACCTTGAACTGGGCTTCAGGTGGCCCGGTGATGATGACCATCCTTTCGCTGACATCCGGACCTTCTGCCGGAGCTATCTGCAGTTCGAGAAAAGGAATACGCTGAGGCCGAGCCCCTCTGCTTGTCTGAGAGCATGCTCACACCAGCTGATGACAAGGCTTCCGCCTTCAAGCTCCACACTTGACAGACACAGTGCCACTTCTGCCCTGAGTCTCAGGAAGTCGTGACCTTAATCCTCGGTATCAAATATGAATCTTTGGCCACCCAGGGCAGGGCAGGGCAGATCACAGCTACTGCCTGTCCCTGCAGTGAGCCCCCTTCAGCAATTTGCCTCTTACCCCAGTCAAGTCCTGTGAGATAAGGGGCTCTGCCAATCCCCGGGTCTAGAGGGAAGGAGGGTTAGTCCACGCCGTCTGACCAGTAGAGCTGCAGGAAAGGTTAGCCTGGCTCTAACGCTCAGTTCGCAGAGGAACCAGCCGTAAGTGACAAGGAGGAAGAGCAGGTATGGCTGTCATTGAGTGACGTCTCCCTGGTTCTGGTCATGGCTCTGCAAACCCTTCTCCTGTGCACGTCCCCACTCATCAGTGGCGCACGGGAGGGCTGAGCCAGCTAGCTTTTAATCCCGTGAGATTACAAACAAGGACCTCACCAATAATTTGGCTGGAGGTCTGTGGTGGTCTAAGAACGGCCTGCCGTAGGTTCATATATTTGAATGCTTAAGGAGCGGCAGCTTCAGTCATGTGATTCCGGCTTTAGAATCAAGGATACAAAGGGGCTGGAGAGATGGCTCAGTGGTTAAGAGCATTGCCTGCTCTTCCAAAGGTCCTGAGTTCAATTCCCAGCAACCACATGGTGGCTCACAACCATCTGTAATGAGGTCTGGTGCCCTCTTCTGGCCTGCAGGCATACACAGACAGAATATTGTATACATAATAAATATTTTAAAAGAAAGGATACAAGACAGGTGTTGGGAAATTTCCCTCTGTGACTAAGTTACAGAGACCAAGCAAGTGCCAGGGCCCAGAAGCTGTGCAGGCGAAGCCTGGATCACCTTGGAGTCCTCAAGATGTTGGGGACGCCAGAGGAGAGCTACTAACAGGTGTAGAACCAGTCCAAGAGAGACAAGCTGACATCAGACGTGGAGATGCAGAGTTCGGAGTTTGCCCAGTTTGCTTTGGTCCGGTATTTCCTCACTATGCCTCTTTTCCTCCCTTTGCTGCATCACTGTGAAGTATGTGATCTGCTTTTGATTTTGGTTTTATAGGGGATTACAGTTAAGAGACTGCTGTGAGTCTTTGGAGTGTTATACAGTGTTGACGCTGTGATAGACTATGAGGACTTTTGAAGTTGGACTGAATGCATTTTTGGCATTATGCTATGGCTGCACGTCTATGGGGGCAGGGAGTGGAATGTGGTGGTCCGAAAATGAATGGCCCCCAGAGGCTCCTATCTGAATACTTAGGGAGTGGAACATCGGTAGAACACTGGCTAAGACATTTTTATATTATTACATTCATTACATTTTCCTCCCAGCACATTCTGACTTACTTAAAAAAAAATCTTTAAAGAAGAAGAGGAAGGAGGAGGAGGAGACAACAAAACCGAGCTGGACCTGGCAGTTCATGTCAGTAGTTCCAGCTACCGAGGAGGCCAAGATGACAGGATCATTTGAGACTAGATGTTGAAGGTTAGCTGGACAACACAGACACAAGACTCTCGTCTCAAAAACAAGTAAGCTAAAACTCAATCATCAGATCACTGCAAAATTAAATGTAATTCAAAGTAAAAAGAAAGGAAAGTGCAGCAGGAACCTAAGGGTGAGCCAGGAGCTACAGGCAAGCACACCACACACCGTGCGAGGCCTGACATAGTTCTCAACTCTCAGCTCCTCAGAGCATTGCACAGCCGAGCACAGCGAGAACAGCTGCAAACCACACTCCCGAGATGGAAGCAGGAGAATCAGGACCTCAAAGCCATTGTAGGCTCCACAGGGAAGCTTGCAAGTAGCCGAGGCTATGAGACCATGACTCCCAAGCAAGCAAGTAAACAAACCAAAGAGGAGGAACAGAGTCTGTTACAGGGCCGCTCAGGCAGAAGGAACCCAGGGTCAGGGAGGTTCCTTTCCACTGCTGTGTGAGCATACTGTCTCCAAAGCTCAGAGGAATGATTCTGTTTTCACCCATCTAGGCTCTAAACAAGGGTCTCCCCCAGGACCTCAGGGTCCAGTGCTGAGTCCCAGATTTCTTGGGAACACTCATCCACAGCATGTTGGTACCTGCACTGATCTAGAAAGAGGGGCCCCTTCATCAAGGCCTCTGAAGACTCCTCTGGCCTTGACTACTTACTCTGTGCCATGAGGACAGATGGGAGCCACAGGTAAAGAATAGGGAAGCTCAAGGACCGTGGCAGGAAGTTATTTCTGGATGGCAGTCACAGTCTGTCCAGGGGATGGAGGCTGGGATGGGCTGGCCCTGCGGCAGGTGGCAGGAAGCCCTGTCAACTTCAAGATCCAATGCCGCACTAAGTCCTTAACTGGGAATGCTGTGGAGTGATGTCTAATGGACTAGTCACCTCTGTGCCTGAACTCCTCCTGCCCCTCTGCATTTCCCTGAAGGTGCTAACTGGGAATGATCAGTAGGGTTGCTATGGGAGAAGGCAGTCATGGAGCAGAAACAGGACAATCACACTCTAGTTCTGTGGCCTTGGGTGGACAGTCAGACTTCCTGGGCTCCATTTCTCGCAAGCATTAGCAGGTGGAGAAATTACTGCTGTGGTCAGCCATAGGAGATGCTTAGGACCCTAGAAGTCAATGGGATTTAATCTATCCAAGAGCTAGGCTGGCTTAGGCTTCATTTAGTCCCTATTGTCTCCATGGCTCACTTTCCCCAATAAAGTGGGGCAGGGGTGAAAGGGCCCCACAAAGCTCTTTAGTCCAAACTGTCTGTGGTCCTTCAGCATTCCTGACCACAGCACTGAGCACCAGCAAAGATCTTCTGGGTGCAGCCAGCCTGTTCTCATCCTCGCTTTCTCCATCAGCTAGGCCAGGATGCAGCCTGTGTCAAGCCACTGGGCACAGTGTGAGCAGACCCCACGCCCACATGGCAGCCACCCTGGTCTAGGCTTCACCCAGTTCGAATGTGAGTCTCTAACTGCAGAGACAGATGCAGTCTGAGAGTCCAGCATGGTGCAACTCTTCCCCGGTGGCACCGCAGTTCTCATTCTGCACAATTCAGAAAGTTTTTTGTTGTCGTTGTTTTGTTTTCCCTGCCATACTTTCTATGGGAGAAATTCCAGCTCTCAGGGAGAAGGTGTAAGTATTCTTTCTCTCCAAGTCATGAAACTTGTTTTCGTAATTCTGGGTTGTCTTATAGTAGTGAATTATTTTCCATAGCAATGGCAAGTATTCCATGGGGTTTGCAGCGTCTCAGCGGAGCTGACAGCTGGGCTTGAGGCAGGCCCGTGGCAAACTATCCCTGACAACAAGGGAGGCAGAATCCGGGACTAACTGCAGCCACTTCTGCACACAATTTTACAAAGCAAGAGGACTTCCCTAGCCTTTTGCTCAGTCCTAGTCTCTTAACAGGTGATGCTATCAGCCCCATCTGTGATTTTTATCAGCACTTTCCAGAAAGCTCTTCCTCCCATTCCTCTTCTCACAGTCTGTAAATCCTTGAAGCACGGACTAACAGCAGCTCGGATGTGCTGAGTGCTAAGCACAAATGCTCATTCCACTTGAGCACACGCCCTTAGCTTGGGATAAATCTTCAGCCTTCTTTTATCTTCTTGGGAAGAGCGGACAATGCTAATCCCCGGAGGACGCGGTTTGGTCATTACTTGTAGCTTTCTTCTGACTTAGTTGTTTGGTCGAAAGGAAAGGACTAAGATGAAGAATGGGAGCAGATTCTGTCTCTGGGCAGGGGAGGGAGGTTGTAAGAATTGTCTGGCATGGACAAGAGGAGGACCATGGGGACAGGCAGCTGACGGCAAGAATCTTACCTTGATGGAGGCTCCAGCAAATCGAGCCAGCTGTTTGATGTGCGCCCCCTTTTTCCCGATGATAGCACCCACAGCCTGGGTTGGGATGAAGAGATTCACAGTCTCCTGCTCTGGGTACTAGAAAAGAACATGTGTACAACTGTCCCTCTAACCTGGCACCTCATGGCCCAGCCAAGTAACCCTGAGAGTACCAGAACGGTACTCACTACCCGGGGAGACGGCCAGAGACGGCCAACCCGGCACGTTTGATCTTTGTGTGGCCTGGTACTCTGGATATGAACCCAAGCGGGACAGCATGAGCCTACAAGCACCTGAGCAACCGTGTTTGCTGGGCACAAGCATCCGCCCTTTCCTGGGTTCTCTGACATACACAGATTTAATGCACACGTTTCCTGTGCCTTCATTCAAGAACCAAAATGGTTATTTTGTGACAGTGTGGTGGATTAAAAAGTGCTTATCAGCCGGGCGGTGGTGGCGCACGCCTTTAATCCCAGCACTCGGGAGGCAGAGGCAGGCGGATCTCTGTGAGTTCGAGACCAGCGCCTGGTCTACAAGAGCTAGTTCCAGGACAGGCTCCAAAACCACAGAGCAACCCTGTCTCGAAAAACCAAAAAAAAAAAAGTGCTTATCATGGGGCTGGAGAGATGGCTCAGAGGTTAAGAGCATTGCCTGCTCTTCCAAAGGTCCTGAGTTCAATTCCCAGCAACCACATGGTGGTTCACAACCATATGTAATGAGGTCTGGTGCTCTCTTCTGGCCTTCAGGCATACACGCAGACAGAATATTGTATACATAATAAATAAATAAATAATTTTTTTTTTTAAAAGTGCTTATCATGCAAGCCTGATGACCCAAGTTCAATCCCTGAAACCTGCCGTGGAAGGAGATAAGCTGGCCTCACTTCCACATGGTGCCATGGCTCATTATAGCCTACATATATACATGAAACAGTAAAAATTTATTAAACACACCTGGCCACAGACAGAGACAGTTGTCCAGTCTGTTCTATCACTAGGACTACCAATTCACAAGGAGACTCACCCTGCTGTGCCGAGGCCCCATGAGGGAGGTGGGCAAGCCACCTTTCCCTGGAAACCCCGAGGAACGACAGAGGCTCCTGGGCTAGGCTGCCAATGCTTCTTATGGGAATGATGTTGTCTTCAGTTATTAGACTTTTAAGAATTCCAGCAAAATGAGAAAAAAAAAGTCTGGTGTGGTGTAAGCCTATGCACATGTTCATGAGTATACATACATGTTGGAGACCAGAGGCTGACGCTGGTGTCTTTCTCGGTCACTCTCTACCTTAGTTTTGACAGAGTAGCCCATGGAACCTAGGCTTGCTGATCTAGCTAGACTACCTGGCCAGTGAGACCCAGGGATCCTGCCACCACTTCCTCAGCACGAGGTGCACCCCACAACACCTGGCTTTTATGTGGGTGCTTAGGATTTGAACTCGGGTCCTCATGCTTGGATGGCAAGTACTTTGTCAGTGGAACCACATCCCCTGCCTACTGCAAACTTTTCTTTAGCTTAGTAGTATTTCCTGACTGGTTTTCTTTCTATTGTGTTTTTAATATAATTTTAAAAAGTGTGTGTGTGTGTGTGTGTGTGTGTGTGTGTGTGTGTGTGTGCGCGTGCGTGTATCTACGTAAGCACAGGTGCCTACAAAAGCTAGAGACACTGGATCCCCTGGAGCTGGAGTTACCAGTGACTGTGAGCCACCTGGAGTGGGTGCTGGGAACTCCAGCCCCATTAGAGCAGTGTGCGCTCTCAATGACTGAGTCATAGCTCTAGGCTCTTGTTCTTTAAGTTAGGACTTTACTCTGTATGTAGCTTAGTCTGGCGTGAAAGTCACTACTACACAGCCCAGGCTGACCTCAAACTCTCAATCCTCCCACCTCGCTCTCGCAGTACTTAGGATTACCGAAGAGGCTCTGCACTGAGTGTGAAGCAGGGTGGCTTGCTGCATCACTCCTGCGACAGTCTAGAGTCACAGCAGAGAATACTGTGACCATTCACAGGCCTGTTCATCAGGGGCTACGTGGGGCCGGGCCATGGAGCAGGAAGAAGGGTGGCTGGGGCACATGCGAGGGGCACTTACAGAGTGATGATGCGGGAACGGGCCGAAATGGTGGTGAGGGTACAGACTGGAGAAGTATCCGGAGTGGGTCTGCATACAAACGAGGCAGTCAGTGAGTCGGCTGTCTGTTCCGTGCAGCACACACGCTCTGCGAGCCAGCAACACTGTCACATCTACAACGTGTACCTCTGTGTTCCTAATCTCTGAACCCTTGGCAAGGTGTCACCTGGTTGCAACAGGCCCTGGGAATGCAGCTTCTAAGAAAAGCCTTGCTCTCTCTAGTTCAGCCCACTCACGCTATCACTGCTCTGACCCACCTTTTGGTGCCGACAGGGCTAGTGGCTCCTACATTATGGGAGAATTACAAGTTGTACATTATAAACAACAGAGATCTCTGGGGACAAAAGCCAAGAATTATTCAGAACAAGCGAATGTGATCCAGGGAAGACAGACCAGTTAGCAGCAGAGATCAGAAGGAATAGAAACTCAGTTTGGAGAAACTGAAAGTGAAGGTAAGAGAAAGGAGCCAGACAGATAAAGACATTGTGTGCAGATGTGAGGAGGGGAGGAGCTGGAGGGCAGATGTGGGGAGGGGAAGGGAAGAGTGGGAGGGCAGATACAGAGAGGAGAACAGATGCGGGAAGGGGAGGAGCGGGAGGGCAGATGCGGGGAGGGGAGGAGCGGGAGGGCAGATGTGGGGAGGGGAGGAGCGGGAGGGCAGATGTGGGGAGGGGAGGAGCGGGAGGGCAGATGTGGGAAGGGGAGAAGCGGGAGGGCAGATGTGGGGAGGGGAGGAGCGGGAGGGCAGATGTGGGGAGGGGAGAAGCGGGAGGGCAGATGTGGGGAGGGGAGGAGCTGGAGGGCAGATG
>NW_004949141.1:3009246-3030821 GCF_000317375.1 Microtus ochrogaster
GGAAACGGGGCCTCTGCCCGCTTCTGGCACTGTTCCTTCAGCTCTCAAGGCAAAAGCGATTTCTGTAAATCGTGATTCTAGCGCCCATGCAACGCCAAGAATGGATCTAGAGCGCCGTTTGTATTCCAAGTGTTCAGGGCCCTAACATTAACACTGCCCACGTCAGTCCCACCCTGGGATAAAGGAGAGACTGTTAAATTAGCTGTAAAACGATAATGAGGACAGATTCCTTTTATCCCTAAGTTGGAGCCGCAGGGCTGCTAGAAGGAAAGAATTCTGAATTCAGCAGCCCAAGGAGTCATTTCTAGCTGAGACTCAGACCTACACAAACCTGAATCTCTCTAGCTCTTTTACAAATGGGAGCTTTCTAAGTCATCCCCCCCCCCCCCGCCACTCAACTGCCTGTAGCTGACTGTGTTTGGCCATCTACTTTCTGGGTCCCCCACAGACTCATCTGCCTGTAGCTGTGTTTGGCCATACATTCACTCACTCAGGAGCTTTCGAGTACCCACCGCGTGGGCGACCTTACTCTAGTCTATTTGTGAGGCAAATGCAAAAAATAACTTCAGAGAAGTCTTAAGCCAGTGGCCACAAAGATGGAATGAGTGAGCAGCCCAGGGGCAGCAACTGTGAGACTCAGAGACCAGGATCACATGCAGCCCTGGGTAAGAAGTATGCGGAGCAGCAGGGTTCTTGGGAGGTCAGGCCAGGATGGTTGGTGTCTGAACATCAGACAGAAGGCTAGCGTGGTGACTACAAAGGCATTCTGAAGGACACGGGAGAAAGCAGGTGGTTGAGATCATCCCTGGTAGAGATGTGGACTGACCTCAAGTCCTCCTGGGAACCAGGAAGTGTGGGCTGTTTTAGAAGTGTGAGTGAGTGGTTATTACAATGAGCAGGTGTCTACGGTGGCCGTTCTCTTTCCCACCTCCCCATGCTAGGGTGGAGTTGACAGCACCCACTGGGATGGGATTTTCAAATTCTGCTTCCTCTGGTGATCAGAACGCATCTGCCTGCCCGCAAGCAACTTCCTATTGACACTGGCTCACTGGCCCAATCCTTGTATGAGGGATGTGTGTTGTGTGTATAAAACTTATATATATAAACCTTAGCACATTATGAGTACGTGGGGGAGGGGCAGTGCTTTCATGAAGGTGACAGCTAGGTGTGTCCCACAAGGGGACAGTGGCAGGAGGTCTTAGCCTAGTTTGACTCTGCTAGTGGGCAGACAGAATACCCAGCAGACGCTGTGAACACTGGCACGAGTCACCATTAGTTCAGCCACTTTGCTGGAAGAACTGCAGAGTCCAGGGTACAGCTCAGAGATGGCTGACCCTTGAATCAGGAGAAACCAGAGACCGTCAGTACGAGCAGGGAGGGAGGCGTATGGGCGGCCCAGGCCAGGCTTATGTATTATACTCAAGGGGTTCAATAGCTCTGATGTGACGACAGACTCATCCCCGGCTGAAAAGACAGCAGGTTCCTTCTGGAACCAGAGACAGTGTGGGGCCAGGACAGGCAAGGAAGAACTTGGACAGGTTCCAAGGCTAGGAAGGTTGTGTTCTGTTCCAGACTGTCAAAATGTCGCTATCCCCAGCAGCTTATCCACTCTGGGTTCTCTTGGGACAACTGGGGGAAGAGTGTAGCACGATTAATAAAAACTCAGAGATAGAAACTGGGGGTTCAACCTGAAGATACAAAAAGCAGAACAACCAGCCACTGTCTCTTACCTCGACCTCAGTCTGAAATGGTGATCCTGACTCCCAGAATCTCAGAATGAGACTGTGTCTGAGAGCTGTCTCCTCCGTTTTACAATCCTCTCTAGGACTGGGATTAAAGGCATGCACCGTTTCTATGGCAACTAGTGTGGCTACTGGGATTAAAGGTGTGTGTTACCACTCACTGCCTGGTCTGTAAGGCTGACCAGTGGGGCTGTTTTACTCTCTGATCTTCAGTCAATCTTTATTTATTTATTAAAATACAAATAAAATGCCACTGCATGAGAGGGTATGGGGGCTAGTAACTAAGACTAGAAGCAAAATGAACCTGGACCTTTGGCTGACTCTGCAGCCTGAGATTTTTCCCCCTTATATCGTTACTTGCAGAGTTCATTGCAGACTCATTGGTCTGGTTCGAGGCCTCTGGTTTCTGCTACACTATCGATGCTGGGCCCTCACTGGGACTCCTCTTAATTTTCCTTCCATTTCCCTGTGTTGTGGAAATCCTGCAGCTTTGAGTCTGCAGGACCGGTCCCTTCGTGTGCTCCAGTAGGTCTCAGATCACACATAACCCTGGTTCTGGGTCTGGGTAGATGTGGGGTTGGCCAGCTGGCCAGCTCTCCCTCGTCCTCAACACCTGGGTGAGCTCTCCTGCATTGCCCTGGCTAGCTCACCACTTGCAGCTGTGAGCAACGGGCGGGGCTGGTTCTCCTACTTTCTTGTCCTCAGGGTTGGTTCTCTCACATCTACACCTTCACGGCCAGCTCTACTGTGTTGTCCAGGTGAGGTGTAGGGGGCCACTCTCCCCAGTGCTGCAGCTGGTGAGGGACAGGGCCAGCATGCAGAGAAATGGGGCGCAGGAGAGGGCAGCTCTGTCCTGCCCATGCCACCACATAACGGATGAGTAACGCAACAGCTGTCCCATGCTAACGTTGGGCTGGCTCACCCACACCTCTGCCAACAGGATGGCTGCAGCCTGAGATCTGAACCACTTCAGCTTCCTTGATCTGAACATGCCTGGAGAAGTCTCAGGAGAACATTATCAATAAACTTCCCTAAGGACTCACTAATATATCCTCTTGAGTTCACTAAATACATGAAAGTGCAATTACATCTCATTAGGCATGTATAAGTCAGTGGGGAGAGGGGAGGGAGCAAGGCTAATCAACAGGCCGGGTGAACAAGTTCAGAAAGAAAGAGAGCTCCCAGAACCTGGAAACAGCTCAATAACAAATGGAATCCCTTATCTGTAGTAGCATTTCATTTGCATTTTAATAAATAAAGACTGCCTGAAGAGCAGAGAACAAAACAGCCCCACTGGTCAGCCTTACAGACCAGGCAGTGGTAACACAGACCTTTAAACCCAGGAGCCATATTAGTTACCATAGAAACGGTGCATGCCTTTAATCCCAGTCCTAGAGAGGATTATAAAACGGGAGGAGACAGCTCTCAGACACAGTCTCATTCTGAGATATTTGGAGGCAGGATCTCCATTTCTGACTGAGACTGTGTAAGAGCCAGCAGCTGGTTGTTTTGCTTTTCTGATCTTTAGGTTGAACCCCCGCCGTTTCTCTCTCTGGGTTTTTATTAATCGTGCATCACTTATCTCCTGTCAAAGCCTGGGTACCTCCCCAGCACCGTATAAACTAGGTGTGCTGTCACGTGCCTGTCATCAGGGCACTGAGGTCAGGTAGCAAAGCAGAAGCACAGAGTTGAGGCCAGCCTGCACTACAGAGAAATGTTGCCAGTAAATAAGTAAATAATGGAAAAGGGAAACTCTGCAAATCTTACTAAGATATTAAGAAAGAGTCTGGCGGTGGAGGTGCATGCCTTTAATCCCAGCACTCGGGAGGCAGATCTCTGAGAGTTCAAGGCTAGCCTGGTTTACAAAGTCAGTTCCAGGACAGCCAAGGCTACAAAGAGAAACCCTGTCTTGAAAAACATAAAAACAAACAAACAAAAAAAACCCCAAAGAATACAAACATATAATATTAGGAAACAAAAGAGACAAAAGACCACAAGATTGGCCATTTAGAAGATGAAGCAATCTGTTATGCACCACTTTAAGGTGCTGTATCTAAAACAGAGATAAAGTGGACTTCCCCCTTGCGCTGGAGGGCAAACCCACAGCCCTGCATGTGAGAGGCAAACCTCCTCTACTCAGGTTCAGCACAACAACTGAAATGGACACTTTGATAGACAAACTAACAAAGCCAAGTCAGAAACTTTCTAAAGAAATGGGGAAAAGTTATCTTTTTCCAAACAGAGTTGCCAGATCAAGAGGTTTTATGAGTAGGATTTATCATATCTAAAGGAAAAAAAAAAACAGTATATTTTCCATTTTGTCAAACAATAAAAGCTGCCATCTTTCCAACTCATTCTTTGCGGAAAAACAAAAACAAAGGAAGCTTTCTATTGAAACTGCCAGATGTCATAAAACGCTAGTTCTACACAGACTTCTGCATAGACACAGAGTTCAGCGGAAAAGGACAAAGTGCAGAAAGACGATGAGGTAGGCTGAGGGACAGCTGGAGGGGGCAGGAGGATCAGCGGCTCAAAGCCACCCTCAATCACAGAGTTAGCGGGAGGCCAGCCTGGGCTATAGGAGACCCTGTCACAAAGAATCAAAAGCAAAACGAAGTAGAGAGCTGGATTTCAAGCTGACGATAAAACAGCATATTAATAACTTCCTTTGGGAAACTGGCTATTCCCTTGGAAAAATAATAAAGTTAGATCAAAATCAATTCCCTGTAAAATACAATATAAACATCCCCCAGAAAAACCAACGACTGAAAATTAGTATAAGGAAAACACTGTTTACAATCTTGAATGAAGGGGCTTTTTCCTTAGCAAGACATGAAAGGCCAAAAGGCCAAAAGAAAATATCCCATGTTTGGTTCGTATTGACTTATCTATTTCATTTGGAGACAGGGTCTCACTATGTAGAGACCAGGCTGCCTGGAACAACTGGAGTCCGTCCGACCCCCTCAGCCTCCCAAGGGCTAGGACTACAGGCAGGCATCGCCATTCGTGGACTAAGAAAACATTCCTCTATGCTGAAAAGGCCTGCACAAATTTGGTCTAAGAGAAAGCTGTATACTCATTTTCTACTGTAATTTCAGCTATCAAGGCCTTTAACTTTCAGACCGATGCTACAGAGCTCCCTATGCAGGAAGTGAGATGTCTTAAGTGTCTTTTAACGGTTGGTTATCACATCTCCCAGCAAAGATAAAGAACATGAACACATCCATCCCGCGTGCTTCCGCCACGACCCCTCCATCACAGACACTCGTGCAGTTCCTTCAGTTTAGAGGAAATTGGACAGAACCAAAGAGACGGGCTACAGGGCTCCCAAACACCCAGGAAGCTCCTGCAGGTCAGTCAGGATGTACTGGGTCTGTGGGCATGGTGCCAGTCCTTGCCTGTTTTGAAGGTGTGAGCAAAGGGGGCCCCTAGGAGCCACTAGTCATGCCTACACCAGGGAGCAGAACAGAGTTCCCTTGCCCATCTGATTCTCCCCCACTGAAACAGTTTACACACAAACAAGTGCTTGGAGAAGAAAAAATGGGGGAAGGCAGCCGTGGCGTGGTGGGTGTCTTCAGCCCCCATCTGGTAACACACTAATCTTGAACAACGGCTCTGAGTGAGGGCAACAAGCAGGAAACAAACCATTCACGTTTCTTTTGCTGAGAATTACGAGTCAAACGATACTTACTGAGAGCCTGCTACATATAAGACGGCGTGTGGTTTAGAAGCGAACACGCTAGCATTTTCTTTTTAAAACTTCCTTTCAATAAAGGTGGGAATGTGTATGCATTCAAGAATAATCCAGGTACCTTAACATTTAGATTAAATAACAAGTACTCATGATTACTGTTTGAAATAATGACTTTTTTCTGTTTGTGTTTTGCTCTTTCGGGACAGGTTTTCTTTGTAGAGGCCCGTCTGGTTTTCCAGGAACTTGCTCTGTAGACTAGGCTGACCTTGAACTGCCCCAGCCTCCCGAGTGCTAGGATTAAAGGTGTGCTCCATCACTGCCAGACCAACAACTTTTATTTTTATCAAATGGACCTTGGGAGGCTAGAAAGATGGCTCAGAGGTTACGAGCACTGACTGTTCTCTCAGAAGACCTGAGTTCAGTTCCCACCAACCCCATGGTGGCTCACAACCATCTGTAATGAGATCTGGGGTCCTCTTCTGGCATGCAGGCAGAACACCGTATACAAGATAAATAAATAAATCTTTACAAAATAAAAAAAAAAGGACCTCCAGTTAGTGAATGAATTGGTGAGCAGTTCCTTTTCTCTGCGGCACGGCACTTACCACGCTTGAGTGCGCACACTCAGAGCCAGGGACAGTGTCACTTCCCACCCTGAAGACAGGACTGCAAATAAAAGCTTTTACCTTCACTCAACACTGCCTGGAGGCGCCCCACATGAGTGACCCTCAAGACACTGAGCTACTTACAGCGAACGGGTGGTAGGGGACACTGGGGGGACCTCCACGGGGCCCTGCTGGTGGAGGGAGCACGGACAGTCCTGTTGAAAAGATGCCAAGTGCACTGAGGTTCAACCCTGGGATTAGATTGGCTTGTTGCTGGGAACAGAAATGAAGAAAAAAGATGAGGGAGAGAAGGCCGGAAGGGCCAGGCTTGCAGCGGTCAGGTTCACTTCCTGTTTGCGTAGCACCCCTGCTTCCCGGTCAGCTCCCCTAGGTACCTGGACTCCTTCACCTTGGACTGGGTGTAGACAACAGTCAATCTAACTGCGACCTTCCTCCCAAGGTTCCCTGCCACCCCTGGGTATATCTACATATCTGACTGCGGCCCAGGACGCCTTCATTAGCTGCTTCCTACCCCAGCAAATCCTGCTCCCTGAATACCCTGTGCCCTTTCACCTCTGGACCCCTGCTCCTTGTTCCCCTGCCCAGGTGTCCCCCATCCCTCCCAGTTGACATGGCCTTTCTAGGCTCTCCTCACACTCCTATTTCCTCGAAGACACACGACAGGATCAAAGGCTCAGTGCCTCGCTCCTGCCTCACTTCCTTGGATCAGCGGCCATGCGCTTAGAGCTGTAGGCAGAACCTGACACACCAGTACACAATATTTGTTCAACGAGAGCCAACACCAGTCTTTTCTAGTTCCCAAGGACAGGTCAGCTACGTCAAGAGCTCACTGCTTGTTTCACATTTCAATCTAGGATGCTCATCAGGGTTGGAGGTGGAGAGATGCTGGCCCTACGCTGGCCTGTGCCCAGCCTGCCCATTCCTTAGCTTCCTAAACATGAGGCAGTTTCTCTGTGAGTATAGTCACCCTGGAAAATGATCCTTTTCATAAGAACGCAGAACAGCAAACCTGGGTCCCCACGCTGCCTGTTAAGCCCCGCCCGGTGTTTGTCTCACACAGCATGGATCTGACGCAGATACCTAAGTGACCCGCTCTGGATAGCGATGCGCAGGACACCCACACCTCTTCTGAGTCTAGCCAGGTGTTCACGGGAAGAGATGCTTAGCAAAGAGATCGAGAGTGACAGCCAGGTGACTGCCACAAAAGCGTCCACATGGGGTGCTCTCCATCCTGCCCCAGTCACTGCGGTGATGGGGGGGGCTGGAGAGGTGGGGGCTGGAGAGGGGGGGGGCTGGAGAGGGGGGCTGGAGAGGTGGGGGCTGGAGAGGGGGGGGCTGGAGAGGGGGGGGGGGGGGGGGGGGGGGGGGGGGGGGGGGGAGGGGAGGTGGGGGCTGGAGAGGGGGGCTGGGATGCCGACATGAGAAAGAACTGTGCAGCGTTGCTGTGGGGAGGTGGGGCTGCAGTACAGATGGCTTTGTCGCTGTTTATTCCCCTGTGAAATGTTCGTGGGTGGGATGGGAAGTAGAGGAAGGGTCAAATGAAGCCAAGAGGTCAATGAGGTTGATAACCGTGGAGGCTGGGTGGTGGCCTATGACGGCTAATCGAAGGACCCTTTCTGCTCTCAGAAAATTATAGTGAAAAAGGAAAGACTTTACTCTTCTGAGATGATTGAGGCTTTGCTGACGGAGAAATAATTTCAACAATTATAAAGTGAGAGATAAGAAACAGGAAGAATGTGCGGTCTTCTTCAAGTGCCAGAGAGCACTCAAGTGGGTGACAGCATTTACTAGGAGAACTAAGAGCGTCCACCGGCAAGCGAGAGATGCCAATCAGAAGTTAGGCCATTCCCTTCCTCCCTCAGGCTTGCTTCAGACAGATCTGCCCCCAAGCAGCCTATACAGACAAGGTCTCTATACCCCACGATGCCATTTGTTCTGACCCTGAATAATTAACTCTAGGCCTTACATATGCTACACATGATTTACCACAGAGGCAAACCTCCAGCCCAGTCAATTTATTTACATACATATATTGGAAACAGGGTCACACTATGCAACCCCAGCTGGCCTGGAACCCATTATGTAGACCAGGCTGACCTCGAACTCACAGACATCCACCTATCTCTCTGTCTCTCCAGTTCTGAGATTAAAGGTGTATGGTCACCAGACCTGGCTAAAGTATATACTTGAAATTTTAAAGAGAGAGAAGACACAGTAATATTATACAAAGTTTAGAAAACAGGGGAACCACTGACTGAGCCATCTTCCCAGCCCGATTGTCGTTCCTTTGGGGTAGAGGGTGAAAGATAAGGACTGCGGAGCCATGAATACTGTTTGACTCTCGATCTCTTTTTACTTGTAATGTACAGTGTTTCATCTATGAGTTGGAGGGAAGCAACATGTTCCCACAGGATTGCTGGTAGGATCAGGGGAGATAAGGATATAATTCTGAGCCTGGAACATAGCATGGGGATCCTAATTAGTTTGGTACCTTTCCTTCCATTGTTCAAAAAGCATTTTCTCCTTTCAGCTAAGAATATAGGAACATTATCAAAATCTAGTCTGCAGACTAGCAGTGTGAACACCTTCTTGAATAAAAATGAAAATTCTTAAGTCCCTCTCGAAAAAAAAAAGAAAAGAAAAGAAAAGAAAACAGGGGAACCCACTTTCCTGGCTCTCTAACTTTTACTCTGGTAGGCAGCATCCAGCCCTGTTGACCCACACTACTTTGCACATCTATGTGTAGCCCAGCTTTGACATCTCCCTTTTCTAACACATGTGATCATGAACATCACCCCACTTTATGGTCTGGAAGGTATGATTTTAGCTGCTCACACTGATCCGTGTTTCCCCCAGTTTACCGACATCTTTAATCCTAAGAAGTCGGAAGCCCTTCCCTCTTCCCTAAGCTCCTCAGCAGAAGGACAGCTATCCTTGCAGAGCCTGGGTCCTGGCTTAGCTGTGGGGAAACCAACAGAAAGGGAAGAACTGGATGCTTACATTAACGGCCAGCATGTCATTTTCAAAGGCCTCGCGCAGTTTCTTCATGATCTCTATCTCAGCATTGGCACAAGCATCAATGGTACCCTTCACCGTGATGGTTCTCTCGGGGTTATATATGCTCAAATCCTGTAAGCTGGCCAACGGGGAAAAGACAGGAAGAATAAAACTCCAGACCACACGCACATCTCAGTAAAGACTTGATTTCTCCTAACACTACAGCATAGAATCCTGCTATCTAATCTCAAGTCTTACTAGTGACTTTCATTATATACAATTCTATGGGCACAGACTATGGATTGAACCTCAGCCTTACACGTGCTAGGAAAGTCTTCTACCTTTGAGCTATATCCCCAACCCCAAGTCTTACTTTGTATTTTGAGAAGGGTCTCACTAAGGCTCTCCTTGACTTCACTGTGCAGCCAAAGCTGGCTTTGAACTTTTGGTTCGTCTGCCTCTTCTCCTGAGAGCCTGGATTACAGGCTTGTGCCACAGAATAGACCATATTTTTTATTTTAAGATTTTCATGGTGTTGGGGTGGGCCCAGAGTCTCCCTGGTGCTGGTGAGCACTCTGGGGACTGTAGAGCCCACCCGTGGGTCAGTTTCCATGGCTGCTCAGAGAGACTATGGCATGGCTGAGCATCTCCCCTCTGGACAAAAGCAGAGGACAGGAAGGCTCAGTCAGCTGCTCCTGCAAATAATAGTCTGAGGGGTAACTTACGATGAGATGGTTATCTTGGTCCCTGTCTCGTGCTCAATTTTCTTCAGATTTCTGCCTTCTTTGCCGATAAGTCTTCCAACCAAGCCATTGTGGGCCAAGATTTTCAGAGGAACGTCCTCAGCTCTAGAAGACAAAGCACATTCAACACTTAGGACAGACACTCTGTCTTCTCCTGAGCCATCACCTGCACACAAAGCACATTCAACACTTAGGACAGACACTCTGTCTTCTCCTGAGCCATCACCTGCACACAAAGCACATTCAACACTTAGGACAGACACTCTGTCTTCTCCTGAGCCATCACCTGCACTTTTTATGAATGGAAACCAACTTCTCAAGGTTCTTTCCGAACCTCAGCTTACAAATCCCGACTTAAATGAGCCACAGGCTAACTCTACTTCCACTTTCTACTCACTAGTAGCCAGATGGCGGAGTGAGTTCAAAGGGTGGCCTGGCCAGGGGGAGCTACATTAACAAAAATAGAATCCCATAAAATCCAGCAATCCCACTTCTGGGCATATATAAAAAAAGAAATAAAAATCATGATCATTTGTGATTTGACATTCACAGCAATATCACTGAGAAACAGCCAAGGCGCAGCAGTATAATCCAGAGGGATGGGCACTTTATGTGCTACACCTGGAGGAACTGGGGGACTGAGCTAAACCAGCCACAGGAACACAGAGCCACATGACCCATTCATGTCAAGTTTCTAAAGCAGTGGCTCTAAGCCTTCCTAACACCGCGGCCCTTTAATACAGTTCCTCATGCTGTGGTGACCCCAACTACAAGATTAGTTCTGTTGCTACTTCATAACTAATCTTCTATTGCTATAAATATCTGATATGCAGGATACCTGGCATGTGACTCCTCTGAAAGGGTTGCTCGACCCCCAAGAGGTCACGACCCACGGGTTGAGAACCACTGGTCTAAAGTAACCCAGTTGGTAAGCACAGTAGGTGGACAGGGAGGCAAGAAAAGGCAGCCAGAGCTGTTTTTTTTTTTTTTGTAAGAGTGTGAATGAATATATTGTTAGGTGTATTTTAACACAATTCTTCAAAACATTTAAAAAGGAAGTGACGGCCTTCCTCTCAAGTTTGGGATACCTTCTGTGGTGATACAAGGTCTGAGTTATTGTAAGGAAAGCAAAGCAGAAAATGTCCCAGATCTCTGAGCCCAAGGTTTCAGTGACATAAGAACTTTTCTAATTTTAGCACTTCATGCTATGTGATGATACGTGTCTTGCTACTTTGTATTTTCTACTCCTTCAAAATGGAAGCGTCTGAGGGACACATTACCTCAAGGCAATTAGCACTGCAAGGCACTCAAATAAGCAATCTGGCTGAAGAGGCTGCCCTAGGACGCACACCCTCAGAGGGAGGAGGAGCCTGTAGCCCCTGCTGGGTCCCCAGTGCACACAGCAACGTCCAGCACATGGTACATGGTACATGCTTGGCAAATGGAAAGGAAGTTGTAGGGTCTTATCATGTGTCCCTTGCCTTTTACTCGCCCCCTGGGCCCTCCAGTCACTCCCTGTGTCCCTGAATGTTGGGTGAGTGCCCTCATGAGCAGTCAGCAGGCTGATTTCTCCCTGCTGTGTTTACTCCTGTTCACAGCTGTAGCTTCAACACGCAGCTCAGGCGTGCATGGGACAGCTGCTCAGAAAAACTCACTTCGGACATGCGAACTCTATCTATCTGGGCTCTATAGGACATCTTAAGGCCCCTTCACACATCCACCTTGTGGCCATCTCCTAAGCTGCACACAACTAATCAAAAGAACTGAGGAGACTGTCATTTGTAAAAGCCTCGGTACTTTAAATCAAAGGAGGGTTCCCTCAAATCGAGCCATGACATCTGGGAGACTTCCAAAAGTCCCAAGTAAAGCAAGTGCTTGATAACCGTTAGGCAAGGGGCTAAGCCCTGTCTGTGATGTGCTAACAGATTGGCAATGTTGCTCTTTTTAGAACATTCTAGTCTTAGTTTTGCACATCACACCTGCTATTATTGGCCAACTGAGTTTACTACTCAGCCCACGCCCTGCTCCTCTACACAGCTCCAGCACTGCCCACAGGCAGATTTGGAAGACCGACAATCTTTTTAAAACTACAGATAAACTTAAGGAAAACCCAAGCTGCTGGGTACACTTGTGAGGGATTTTTCTTTTTTCGAGACAGGGTTTCCCTGTGTAGCACTGGCTGTCCTGGAACTCTGTAGACCAGGCTGGCCTCAGACTCAGAGATCTGCCTGCCTCTGCCTCCTGATCATTGAGATCAAAGGTGTGTATCACCACCGCCCAGCTATTTTTCTTAATTATACGAAGTGGGAAGATCCACCTTTAATTGGGGCCACTTCTGCTGGCTGCCTATATAAAGGACTTGGAAGAAGGAAGCCTCTGCTTTTTGCCTGCGTGTCCATGCTCTCACTGGCAAGTCCATTCCCTCACTGGCATTAGGGTGTACTTCTCTGGGAGTCCATATACTGAAGACCATCTGAGTCATGCAGCCTCATGGACTCAACTGCTGGACTCTTGGATTTCTTATTGGTAGACAGACATTGTTGGACTGGCTAGACCACACAGACCACAGCCTGTAAGCCACTCTAGTAAATTCCTTCCCTCCCTCTCCTCTACCCTCCTCTTTATATATAATATACACACATACAGATATGTGAATCTATACATATATACAGAATATATTCATATACAAATATACATATATATTTCACACACACATTGCATATGTAATATACAGCATATACTGACATTATGTCACATACTTACATGTCTACAGTATATTCATGAATATGAATACATATGCATATGTATAAACTTATCCTATCAATTCTGTTTCTCTAGAGAACCCTGAGTAATAAAAACATGACCCCTCCATCTTTATTAACACACTTAGAGCTTTTTAACATATTCCTTTCTTTTTTAAAAAATTCTTCTTTCATATATTACATCCTGATCCTCCACCTCCCCTCTCCCCCAGATCCACCCTCTATTTATCTTCCCTCAGAAAGAGCAGACCTCCCAGGAACATCAACCAAACACAGCATAATTTGCAACTACAAGACCAGGCACACACTGTCACATCAATGTTGGACGAAGCCATCCAGGAGGAGTAAAAGGGTCAGGGACCATCCCGGCCGGCTCTCACTGTTAGAAAGAACACCAAGCTGCTCAGCTATAATGTATGTGCAGAGGACCTAGGTCAGACCCCACAGGCTCCCCGATTTCTGCGAGCCACCATGAGTCCTGGACAATTGACTCTGTGTGCTGTGTTCTCATGGAGCTTTCTTCATCTTACAGCACTGAGTGGTCTGGGCATTGTACAAACTTACAGTTTGGTCTCGTCAGCCTCTTTCTGCATAATTTCAAGGATCATGCGGCATGCTTCAGATGTCCCTTCTGGGGTGGCATGGATGGTGACAGGCTTCTCTGCGGCTCCAGAGTTCTCCTTTCTGTGGATGTCTACCCTATAGGAAAAGAATTAGGAGCCATAGCACAGATCCGATAGGGCCTCAGACACAACAAACACAGCCCAGCCAATACAGCGAGGACAGAGGAAATGCTATCAGCACACTTGCAACGGATGCTGCGATCCAAGCAAGTCAGTGTGCAAAGGGGCTCGTGCCAGACGTAAATTCTCTGCCGCTCTGGTCAGAAGTGGGCCATCCTGCCAGGAGTGCCGAGGATCAAGGCACCCAGCCAACTTGTTAATAAAGTCAGCTTGGTTAGTGAAGTACTTTGTGTGGCCTTTCAAATGTCCGTGGAAGTGAAGGGTAAGGTGAGAAGGAGTAACACACTGGACCAGTTCTGACCTCTGCACTGAGCACAGCTTTTAAAAGCCTTATGTGAATCCAAATTCCAGCCAGCTTTATGTGTCTGAGCATCCACAGAGGGACAGAGGAGGGATGGAGGGGCAGAGGGGCAGAGGCGTGCCTCTCTGCCTTCCTTCCAGACTCCTAAAACTATTGGTCTAACAGTCTGTCAGGCTCCTTTGGGGCCTGTTGGCTTCATTCACTTTAGGAAATCACACAACTGATCGCAGCCCCTTTCCCTCGGCTGTTAGAAAGGGCCCAGTGGTCAGTCTCCTTCTCCAACTGGGCACAAACTTAAGAACTAATTTCACTTCCCTGAAACTTAAGCCACCTTGCACAGTTTTTGGAAGCAGAACAGAGATAACTAAGAATTACTTGGGAAAGGAAAGGCCGGTTTTGAGGAACCACAGCCAACAACTTCCAGTCTGATCTCAGCATTCCCCTCGCCCATCAGCGTCCACAGCTGGGGCTTCCTCAGACACTGGAGCGACTTCCCTTTCAGCTTACAAGACGCTCACTGACTGGAAGTAAGACACGCCAGCTCAGGGATGAGTACTTGCTGGCAATTCAGGGCTCTGCAAATGCAAGTTCATTTGTTCTGCCCGAGTGTTTGCATCCTCACAGCGATCCTGGTAAAACACCATGGCTTCCTTTTTCACAGAAGCAACCGAAACTCAAGGAGGTGAGACATTTTATCAAAACTTGAAAACTTGAAAAAGTCACTGTTTTCAAGTCTTGTATCTTCATGACAGTGTGCTGTGGTCTTACAGACACATAAAAATCAACAATTGTACAAATGACTTTGCCCGCTGACTGCCACCTCCAGTCCAGTCTCTTCAAACAGGAAATCAGACAAAGCCCATACTTTGTTTGGTTCAGCAGTGACCCACAGCTTCTATAGGCGACAACCTAGACAGTCTAAAGCACGGCTACTCCACTGCAAGGCTGACCCAGCAGAGGGCGAGAGCCTGGACCAGAGCATCCTATAACCAGAGCCCCTCTCGGCTGCTGTGGAACTAGGCATGCTCATGGAACACTAGCACAAGGGATCATCCTTCCTGGAGGTCCGTTAAGTGTTCTCTTCATGGACTTAGCCTTTCAGAGAATGACGTACGTCTTAGCATGAACACTCAGACAGCCCCCCTGAGGTGAGTCTAGTCACAGCCTAGGTAAAGAAGCACTGGTCCCTACAACACAGCCTCCCGCTACAGAAGTGACCTGAGGATGGGGGAGTCGGGATGCAGGCAACCCCTCAGAAGGAAGCGGAGGGAGCATTGGAGGCACGTACCGGGACTGGGTCTGTTTGGTGATGTTCTTTATGGTCAAGCCCTCCTTTCCGATGATGGCACCAACGAACTGGGTGGGGACCAGGATCCGCAGCGGGAAATCAATCTGTCTGGCCTGAGAAGAGTTCCTGGGGCTGTGGCCTTGCTCCCGGGAAGAGTGGTCCCCATGCTGGACTCGCTGAGGGGGTGAGGAGGAGTTCACCTCTTCATCGGGGATGTAGGAAATCTTGAAGGAGTAGTTCTCAAACTGATGCCCACTTAGCTTCTCAATTGCTCTGCAACACAGCAGAACACAGCAAGCTTATCCGAGAGTGTGGCAAAACTCTAGAAGGCGGGAGGGTGCACTGACTCACCTTGCTCACTAGCCATTTATGGGGCGCCTGTGCCAAGCACCAAGGATACAGGAGTGAGCAAGACATAGCCCGTCTTGGGCCTGGAGTCTCAACGATTAAATAAGTTCTCTCTCAGCATCTAGATCTAGGTGGCTAAGACACAATTCTGCTGTTTGAGTTCTTCCCATCCCCCCGCAGACTAAAGCCTCTTTACCAACAACTGTAGGTGTGGCTCCAAAACTATTACTTCCTTTTTAACCACAAGACATCTTCATGATTATTTTAATCGTATCACAACATTCAAATATATTTGAGAAATTCAAAAATACATAAGCACAAATTAGGAAAACAATAGTTTCCTTGTCTTTATTATATACTATTTATTAAAATGTACCAAAATAAATATATTATTTCTAATCCTTAAAAATCAGTTAACACTCTAAATATTTTCCACTATCAAATATTTTCTATAACTCATTGCCCACTCCACTTGACACAACTGTAAAGTGAGGTCAGCCCTACTCCGGGGTCACTGTAACTTTTGCTAGGGCCAGCCTTCCATTTAAGTTTGTGAACTATATCCAGTCTCTTGAAGACCACATGTTGTCATGGGCACCTCTGAAGGTATACTTCTTCTCTAGGGCAACTCCTAGAGATTAGATAGCCCAGGGTCTGTCTGGTAACATTTCAGTATCTACTATCTACAGCAGTTAGGGTGTATTTATGCCCCCAATCCTCAAGGCTACAGATTATCTAAAAATAACTATTATGAACAACAAAACTTACTTCTGTATTTTAAAAATTTTACATGAAACAGAGCAATGCCCTTAGATGTTTCTGCAGCAATCCTACTCGAGTAACACTGAGGGTTTGTGAATTCATTACAAAACAGAAAACTTAATTCAATGAAGGCAAGCGAGTAACGTGCAGATCCTACCCAAGTGGCACTGGGCTATGGCTGTGATGGCCAGCGGTGGCATAGCCTGAGCCTGCTGGTATGAAAACGGGTTCACTACATCTTCACATGTGCTGAAAACTGCACCAGCACCGAGGTTATTCCCTCCCTTGGGAATGGACATACACAGCCACGAAGTATGCCCGCCTATTACACTTCTAAGTTACTCTGGCCTAGGAGCCACTTCAAGGGCCTCCTGCAAAAGAAACGTCTTAGCTAGGCACGGTGGTACAAGGCTGTTAATTCCCCACCTCAAAACAGCCCAAAAAGCCGGGCGTTGGTGGCGCACGCCTTTAATCCCAGCACTCGGGAGGCAGAGGCAGGCGGATCTCTGTGAGTTCGAGACCAGCCTGGTCTACAAGAGCTAGTTCCAGGACAGGCTCCAAAACCACAGAGAAACCCTGTCTCGAAAAACAAAACAAAACAAAACAAAAAACAGCCCAAAAAATTAAAAAGAAACTTTTTTTTTTTTTTTTGCTATTCTTAAAAAACGTAATCCCATGTCTGTTAAAAATAAACTCTAATCATTACTGAAGTAACAGAGTAATGAACGGAGTAAGAGTAGGGGTCCAAGCCAGGGCAGAATATTCCCAGGTAACCAAGCCTGCTGCTGCCAAGGAGGTGAATTCTTCTGAAAATATTATACACAGGAAAAAAATAAAACATTATTGTTTTAGTCTGCATTCAGTGAGTGTGGCTAGCAGGCTGTGCACATTCCTTGTGGAGAACGGAGTATGCTCCAGGTAAAAGAGGCCCCCTGAAGCTTGTCAAAGTGAGCCTATGGGTGCAGCATCATAGTGCTGGTGTCCTTCTCTTCCTCATGCGGTTCCTGTCTTTCTGCTGGTGCCAGGTTCAACACTGTTCAAGAAAGAGATGCTGTACAATCACACAACAGCCCAACATGAACTCCCGGTGTTGCATGAACATGCCAAAAGTAGCAAGAATATCTTGGAGTTGTACAGGCATGTCCAAGAGGACATAGACACCCTGGAGTTGTCCTGGCATGTACAAAGAGGATGTGATCTGGCTGGTTGGTACCTGTCTTCTCAGGAAAGGTTTCCAGAAGCAGAACTCAAAGGAAACCAAAAACAAACCCAAATAAACCTGCAAAGAAATGAACCCCAACCCACTTACATCTTTGCTTCTTCTCTTGTTGTATAGGTGACGTTGACAACAGCAGTTTCTGTATCTGTATTGACTAGGGAAGAAGTGAAAACTACAATCATCATTTAAAAATAGCTCTCACCCCTGTGCCCATGGAAAGCTAACTTCAAAGGAAAATGCACAGAACACCGCATCTTAACTGTGCCCATGTGTGTTTATTATCATTATAGCGTTTGTAAGTCAGACGTATGCAACACTCTGTAATTAGGTGTTCATGTAACACACTGCCCTGCACTGCACTTATAAGTATTCTAAGGAAGTGAACTATCTCTGCACATTCATGTATTTTCACACAGTTGTGGAGAGCAAAGAGGCCATGAACAGCCTCATCTTTAATCATTGGGAATGTGCTGCCCTCAGTACTGTCAACCTAAAGCGCTGCTAAGTCACCTCCATGGCAAGGCCATTTGACTTTGTATTCTGAAATATTTCTTTAGGCTAAAATCACAGAGGGGAAAATGGGTGAAAGAACATGACATAAAGAAAATAAAGAAAAAAAAAACACCATGGTTCTCTGTGCTTCATTACTTTCAAACTTCTAAACCTATTTATTATTCATTTTAATTGTTAATTTAAAACTCACAGAATGTTAAAGGGTTCCTATCTACAGCTTTCAAGAGCTAAAGAGAAGGCTGTGGACTCTGACTCCCAAAAATAGCTGGGCTTGAGCCTTCTAGTTAAGATATCCTCCATATATAGACACCATAATAAGAAAAGTCAACCATATATATCTGTGGCATGCAATGTATGTGTGTGTCCGTCCGTCCGTCCATCCATCGTAAAAATGGGAGACTAAGGCAGGATAGTAAGCCTACAAAGCAAAGCCCTATGTCTAAACAGACACAGACATGCAGACAGACACACAGAGACACAGACAGACACACATACACGCGCGCAAGCACAAACACACACGCACACACACACACACACACTTCATTCAAAGTGCTTGATTGATAAAGCTTGCTTACGTTTTCTCAAAAACCAAGAATGACTAATCAGACCCTCTCTTCAAAACACATCGTTGGGGAATTTAAAGTTACCAGCATTAAGAATAATTCCAGAAAGTCACAATAAAGCTCCCTTCAAAGTAGCAATACTCATTCTTAAACCTTAGGAGTTCTGGGCTGGAGAGATGGCTCAGACGTTAAGAGCACTGGCTGCTCTTCCAGAGGTTCTGAGTTCAATTCCCAGCAACCACACGGTGGCTCACAACCATCTGAATGAGATCCGGCGCCCTCCTCTGGCAGCTGAGCATACACGGAGGCAGAATGTTGTATACATAATAAATAAATAAATCTTTAAAAGAAAAAAAAAACCCTTAGGAGTTCTAGGACCATCCCACTTGCGACATCTTAAACTGTAGAGAAATGTGACTCTGAGATTCTCAAAGGAATCTGGCGTCCCCAAACATTAAAGACTCTACGATAAAAACATATTTTGCCCAGTAATTTCAAAGCAGCTTCAGACTTGGTGGGGGAGTGTTGGGGACAGGTAGGAGGTGTACAGTAACTATCAGCTCAATGAGCTACACACACCATCAACACGGATCCCAGCCCTGGCTCACTGGGGCTGTGCCTAACAGTCTTACTCACAGATGCCCTCACAGTGCTCAACGCAGCAGTGTGGCCCGTCACTGTCCTCACCCCGTGTCAGTACAGTGTCAGAGGTTTCCGATCTGCAGCCTTCTCCGTCAGACTAGACTCAGACTCCCAGAGAAGTCATCTGGGAATCCTGGCTCCTTAGATTTACTATCACTTTCACTAAGTCTCTGGTCTTCAAAGATGTTTGCCTGCTGAAAGTCACGTGGTCCTTGACTCTAGAGTAAGCTGAGCTCCATTTAAATAACTTATTTCGTTGTTCATTAAAGTCATTGTTCATTAAAGTTTCTAAGACTCTACTGACAGGCTGTGCCGGATGGAAATCACCCACGAAACAGGACAAAAGATGAGCTCAATAGCTTGCTCTATGCCTTGAGGGGCTGAAGCTGAGCAGTCTCCAGTGCACAGGGACTGGAGGGCTGTGTGTTGCCCCGGTGCCCCTGAGCCCCTCCTTCTCAGGTAGCACCATTCTGAATAGATTTCACAGTTTTAGCTGTGTCTGTCTCCATCTCTCCAAAACTGGGATTTCAGGCATGTGTCGCCACACCCAGACCAGCAGTCTGTTTCAAAATTTTTTCAAGTTGATACCTGGAAAGCTATCTTGCCACTAGAATGTCTTCCTTCCAACGACAAGGAAGTGAAAACAGAATTCATAGAAAGCATGTTCTCTCCGAGTGCTTTCAGCTCTGAGCACGGGCAAGCGGCCGTAAGAAACAGGGTAACTTCTTCACCATCGTGGAGGGGAACACACCTAATAACTGTGGCTTCAAGATGATTATGCTAATCACTGACAGACTGGACCGTCTGTGAGAAATAGGATGCTCTACGATCTTTTCATGAGGACCCTTACAATTGTCTATGAAATACATCAACAGGTTTCCACTGAGTGACGTGACCATCCGATGCTACAGGAAGGGTAGAAATTACGCTTGTTTTATACAAGTGGACACAGAATCAGTGCAGTTCAGTTGGTGAGGCTGAGCGACTGTTCCAAGGGTTCACAGGTAAGGAGCAGTCAGGGCCAATGTAAAAATCATTTTTACCAGACTTTGGTGTCATCGTTGTCAGGGTCTTGGGATCCACCTTTCTGGGATTCGTAAGGAGCTATGCAGGACATCATCTTCAGGTGCCTTTTTGGTTCCTCTTAAAAACCAGCACCTCAGGAATTAGCCATAAGCAATGGGGAGCAGAAGAGAAGAAGTATTTCCTGAGGCATTTGTAGTGCTGTTCCTATGATGGCAGGCCTCAGTTCTGAGTGCGCACAAAACCACTCCAAGATTCTCGATTCAACCATGAGCCACTCCCTCTACCTCGAATCTCCGCAGGTTTGTGCTGAACCCAAGGAACTGACATTTTCACAAGAATCTTGGTGGGGAAATCCTACCTCACAGTAAACCGACACTAGGTGTGTCCTCCCTTCTAGTGAGGCCGAGTCAGCTAAGTCACAGCAGTGACTCAGCTATTCTCAGGTGAGTTAAGTGTGTTCCAACCCAACTGTGTCTGTCCAGTGCCTACGCTCACTGCAGGTGTCAAGACACCCAAGTGTAAGGCTAGGTAGCCACGCCTCTAATCCCAGCACCCAAGGCAGAGGCAGGCAGGTCTCTGTGATTTTGACGTCAGTCTGGTCTATAAAGTGACTTACAGGTCAACCAGGGCTATATAGAGAAACTCTTAAAGAATATATTCCCTGAATGACTGGACTATACAGATATATAAAGATGACAGTCACAGATTCCTCTGACAGGGAGGTGTACAGACACCAGAGGAAGCACACGTCAAAGGCATTGGGACTTACTACTTCTCCCTGATGATCCCAACCCAAGAGATAAAGTCCTCTCCAGTGGGCTAACTTCCTGACTCTCGTGTTCAACTTTCCCACCGATTACCTTGCTCCACATTCTCCACTGTCCCACACTCAGCCAACAGTCCATCCAGCACCTGTGAAGAAACAGAAGATCATAAAAAAGACATTCATTTCCCCCTGCAGTGAAACACGCAGAGAAACAAGGACAGCAGAACTGGACTGTAAGATGGCCCCACACAACTGCGCGGTCTTGGTAACTGGACAGCCACACCCGCGTGGTGACCCGAACTACGCTGCTGAAATGAAAAGCAAAGGACACAGCACACTTTTCTTCAGGAGATTTAACAATTCTTCCTTCAGCTCTCCCCTAGGGATCCCCTTATTTATTCACGTATTAGATTGTGTATACTTCCAATTTTCCACAGTAAAAGAGTTGTTCTTGAGGAGGGACAGATGACAGTAAAGAGTATGCACTGCTCTCGCAGAGGATCCGAGCGTTCCCAGCACCCACATGGCAGCTCACAAACACCTGGAACTCCAGTTCCAGGGGATCAAACGACCTCTCCTGATCTCGTGTGCTCTGAACACATGTGGTGCACACAGACACACATACATACACATTAAAAAATAAATCTTTTGACAATGTTTGTTCTTTTTAAAGATTTATTTTTGAGACAGGACTTGGTTGTCCTGGAAATCCCTATGTAGACCAGGCTGGCCTCAAACTCAAGAGATCTGCCTGCCTCAGCCTCCTATGCATGGGAATTAAAGTCACACACACCACTATGCCTGGCTCTGTGTGTGTGTGTGTGTGTGTGTGTGTGTGTG
>NW_004949141.1:3030921-3036846 GCF_000317375.1 Microtus ochrogaster
TGGCTCTGTGTGTGTGTGTGTGTGTGTGTGTGTGTGTGTGTGTGAGAGAGAGAGAGAGAGAGAGAGAGAGAGAGAGAGAGAGCGAGAGAGCACCGTGTGTATGTGTGACAGGTGTGTGCCAGAAGTAGTGGATCTGGGGTTATAGATAAGCCACCCAATATGACTACTGGAAATTGAACTTGGGTCCCTGGCAAAGGCAGTGCAGGCTTAAGCACTGAGTCAGTTCTCCAACCTCATCCTTTTTCTTCTTTCCTTTTCTAAAGACAAGATAAAGCACAGCTTCATTTAAGGCTGGTCTGGTTTCCTGTGGGTTAGGGCAGTTTGTTCTTAACAGTGGGGCCACTCCTGGCATCCTACTGCATTTTATATAAAGACAGCAATCTTAGACCATTTAGTGCTCTGAAGATGTATCTGTAATGGTTACTCATAGCGGCTAACTCAAAAGACAAACAAACAAAATCTACTCTAACAAAGAAATGTCTGTTTCTATAGGTTTCCCAGTGCCTCAGCCAATCAGAATGTGAAACAACAAAAATCTTCCATCAGATCATGTGATAAGCATCATAAAAAGCTGCACACTGTCTCCTGGCTGTTGTGCTGGTGCTTGGGGCCCGGTACTGCGGGAGAAGACTGTGAGCGGCCAGACTACACATCATCAGAGAGGGACAAACACAACCCCTAACTGACGTCGTGAGCCCCAGCACTGGAAAGGAAGACAGGACCCAGAGGCTCTGAGGACCAGTCTTATGGCCTCTAATTCCTAAAGTAAAGGAAGCTAAACTAAGGAGGTGTGTGGGTGCCCCAGCTTACCTCCCACTGCAGGTGAGGCGGGATGTTTCGAATTTGGATTTTTCTGCTCCTGTAAAGACAAGAGCAGTCCAGAACATTTTCTCCGTACACTCCAACTCCAGCAAATAACAAAGCCACACATAAGATCATAAATCAAGTTCACTGTGCAACTGCATTTACTAAACCTACATTCCTACAGTAGGCTCCATATTTTAAGGTTTCCAATTACCTCGGGAGGGAAAAAAGAATCCAGAAACTGTAACAAGTTAAATAAATTACAATTTAAGTGCAGACTTATGTTTCCTACTAAAGTAGTCAGAAGATAAACTAGTATATATTGTTTCTACAGTCATTCTATCAAAATACACATGCTTGCAACTGATCCTATTCCAAGACTCAAACACAATGGGTAAGGTCACAAATACTCCGGGCCTAAAGAAAATCAGATCTTGTTCCATGTCAAATTTCATTTCCAGAAGGTAATTGATTTGTAACTCAAAATAACACAAAAACCTTCCACCTCCTGACCCTCACACACTTGTCTGTGTATCCTCGGTTTCATGCAAATACAGACTTACATCTCTTACAGAGGCACCACACTCTCTCAGCACCTTGCTCCCCCGCCCCAGTAACACACTGACCATCTTCCTAGCTTAGAAAGCTTCCGCGTCCGCTTTCTACCCCACGATTGTCCCGGCATTCATTTCACCCAGCCACTTTCCTTATCATGAGTATTTAAACATCTCACTTTTTTTTTTTAAATTTAGAGGCCTTTCTTAAGACACCCTGATAGTTTGATGGCTCTAAATGATTTAGATATTATCCTCTTCTGTTTTGTTTTTTTGAGAGGGGGATCTCTCTGTAACCCTGGCTGTCCTGGAATTCACTCTGTAGGCCAGGTTGGCTTTGAACTCACAGAGATCCACCTACCTTCTCCACCAGTCCTACACTCTACACCTAACCTCTGTGGTTATATGGATTGGTGGGGATGTAAACTTGTACTCCCACTATGGAAATCAGTGTGGCAATTCTTTAGGAAGTTGGGAATAGATCTACCTCAAGGTCTAGCTTTACCACTCTTGGGCACACACCCAAAGGAGTCTACATCCTACTACAGACACGTTCTCAGCCATATTCACTGCTGCTCTGTTCATACCAGCCAGAAGCTGCAATCAGCCTACATGTCCATCAACAAACAGATGGCTGGGTAAAGAAAATGTGGTCCATACACACAATGGAATACCACTCAGCTGTTAAACCAAAATCATGACAGTTACAGGTAAAATCATATTGAAAGAACCCAGATCCGAAAGACAAATATGATTATGCATTTGCTTACATATGGTTGTTAACTGCTAAGTCTTTGATAAACAATCCATATAACCCTCGCTGTTATTTTTTTTTTTTTTTTGAGACAGGGTTTCTCTGTGGCTTTGGAGCCTGTCCTGGAACTAGCTCTGTAGACCAGGCTGGTCTCGAACTCACAGAGATCCGCCTGCCTCTGCCTCCCGAGTGCTGGGATTAAAGGCATGCGCCACCACCGCCCGGCTCCTCACTGTTATTTTAATTAATATGCAAGATTTATTCTTTAAACTACACCGGAACTTGCTAGGAGAAGAGGGGACTCAGCAAACACTCCTATCTCTTGTTCCATTACTGCAGAGCATCAGCTGATGGGGCAAATCGTCTGTTCAAGCGCAACAGTCGAGAAACGAAGGGCAGCTCGTCCCGAATCCTAACCGAACAGATCTAAAATAACAGCACTTCTTGTAACAGATACTTCTGTGTGAAGGCTGCATGTCAGGCAAGCAGAAACCAGACCTGGTAAATCCCAGTGTTAGGATGCCTGGAAACATAGTCTCTAAAATGCTTGTCCACAACCCCTCTAGTCATAGATCTGGACATCAAGGAATGAAAAGAACTGAGAACTGGGAAAGGAGATCACCCTAGGAAGATCCACAGCCTGGGGCTGTGTCAGCCGCAGTTGTCTGGAGACTCTCCATGCGGGAAAGGTCCATGTGGGTCTGAGGGAGGTCTCTGAAGTTGCCAGCCCCCACAGCATCACCAGGCTACCATGCCTGTGGTCAGATCATCAGAATGCTTTGCTGGGAGGAGGGGCTTCTGAGGGTCCTTCCAGTCCAGCTTCTCCCTGAATCTGAGCTTTCTAGCTGCGTAGGCAGACATTCTGCAGACATCCTCTGGCCTCTCTAGCAACTCACTGTTCATTCAGCCTTTTCACTATGGTTGTCTCTCTGTGGGCGCTGAACCCCATCATGGTGATTCCCTTTAGGACAGGCTCTTTGTGGACTTCTAACATGAGTCAAGCACTTGGAAGCCTAGGATTCCAAGAGTCCCCTGTGACCGGCTGCTCAGCACAGGGCCCTCCCGACCCACAGGAAAGCTGTGTTCTCTACTTCTCCAGTGAGGGGGCCAGGTCAGAGTTTTGGATGAGTGACCCCGTGTTCGGCTCAAACACTGGGGACATACACATTTTTCTTCCTTTAAGTCCACTGTCTTAGTTAGGATTTCTATTGCTGTGAGGAGACACCATGACCACAGAAACTCTTATAAAGGAAAACATTTCACTGAGGTGGAGGCTTACAGTTTCAGAGACTTAGTCCACTATCATCATGACAGGACATGCAGGCAGACATGGTGCTGGAGGAGCTGTTACATGTTGATGTGCAGGAAACAGGAAGTAGACTGCCTCAGTAGGTGTGGCTTGAGCACACATGAGACCTCAAAACCCGCCTCCACAGTGACACACTTCCCCAACAAGGCCACACTCCTAATAGTGCCACTCCCTTTGGGGGGCATTTTTTTCAAACCACCACCATTCATGCAAGTGGGCCTTGTTTTGAAAGCAAAACTTACAATTTAGCATGGTGACTGGTTATAAGGAAACCCCTCCCTTCTTGGTTTGCTATTTTTGAGACAGGGTTTCACTACATGGCCCTGAACTTATGACTCTGTCTCAGCCTCTTGAGGGCTAGGATCATACGTGTGTACCTCCATGGTACTAAGGAAATAAATCTTTGTCCCTTAAAAAATACAAGAGACTAACCCTGGATTGTCTGGGTTGCTGCTTGTTTTTAAAGCAAGCACGGCAGCCACTCTCACCTTCATTGCCACGTGGCTACTACAGAGCTCTCCTGGCCGACTCTGCCCTGGCCTCCCTTTCCCCAGGTGCATTTCACTTGGCTCCAGGTGCCTTCTAACTAAAGCACAGACACATACTGAGTACCCCTGCTTCCTTTGAACGGGCTCCCGACAACAAGGTTAACTGCTCCCTCTATTTGTACTATTGCCATGGCCATTCTGCAGCCCACTTCTCTGCCTTCCCACCCCCTTCTCGGCAGCATTCCCCAAGTCCTGAATGGGCTGTGTCTGGGCTGAGCCCTCCACTGGCCTCAGCATGTTGTACTCTCAGGGCTCTGCACAGATCTCCATTTGCTGAGGAGCTTTCTCTCACTAAGGTCGAGTCTTTGAGGTAGTTTGAATGAATACGGTCCTCACAGGCCCATAAGGAGTGGCACCTAATATTAGGAGGTGTGGCCTTGTTGGAGGAAGTGTGTCACTGGGGGTGGGCTCTGAGGTTTCAGACGCTCAGGTCAAAGCCCACTCTTTCTTCCTGCTGCCTGCCAATCCAGATGGAGAACACACTAGCTATAGAATGAGACCTTGGCTCGAAAAAACAAAGGAAGATTATCTTAGAATTTCTATTGCTATAAGAGACACCATGAGGGCGCTGGAGAGATGGCTCAGTGGTTAAGAGCATTGCCTGCTCTTCCAAAGGTCCTGAGTTCAATTCCCAGCAACCACATGGTGGCTCACAACCATCTGTAAAGAGGTCTGGCACCCTCTTCTGGCCTTCAGGCACATACACAGACAGAATATTGTATACATAATAAACAAATAAATAAATATTTTAAAAAAAAAGAGACACCATGATCATGGCAACTCTTCTTTTTTAAAATTTTATTTTATGTGCACTGGTGTTTTGTCTGCATGCATGTCTATGTGAGGGTCTCAGGTCCCATAGAGCCGGAGTTACAGACTGTTGTGAGCCACCATGTAGGTACCTGGAATTAAACCCAGGTCCTTTGGAAGAGCAGTCAGTGCTCTTAATCCCTGAGCCATCTCTCCAGCCCACAACCATGGCAACTCTTATAAAGGAAAGCATTTAATTGGGGCTGGCTTATAGTTTCAGAGGTTTAGTCCTTTATCATCATGGCTGGAAGCAAGCAGTCTGCAGGCAGACACGGTGCTGAGGAGGAGCCGGGAGTTCGACATCTTAACCCACAGGCAGCAGGGTGAGAGAAACTGGGCCCTCTTCCAGTGAAACACTTCCTCCAACAAGGCCACACCTCCTAATTCTTATAATCCTTCCAAATACTGCCACTCCATGGTGACTAAGCCTTTAAATATATGAGTCTGGGGGGCCATTCTTATCAAACCACCACCACACACCTACAGTTTACTATTGTTGGCGTGTGTATATGTCTATAGATGTATATGGATACACGCGCAGGTACACGTGTGTACATGAAGGCCAGAGGACAACCTTGGTGCTCTTCAGGAATGCTATCCATCTTGTTTTTGAGACAGGGTCTCTCTGGTCAAGAGCTCACCAAGCAGGCTGGGCTAGGGCCAGCAAACCGCGGGGATCCAGCCACTAGTCTTTCTCCCCAGAGTGAGGGATGTGCACACCGCCATACCCGGCTGTTTCATGCAGGCTCAAACTCAGGTCTTATGGCTCCGAAAGCAAACACGTCACTGACTAGGCCTTCCCCTTGCAGCTCTACACCTGTAGCTTAGGTCGCACAGCTGATCATCTCACCTGCGTCTTCACTCTGAGCGCAAGAATGAAGCCAGCAGCAGGACCTGTGGGGTTTTCCCCCTTGCATTTTAACTGACATTAGCAAAGGCACCGGTGCCCTTAATAAAAGTACACAGTCACTTTCCCTGTGGCTTTAAAACGCAGAACTTAACAACACTCAAATCAAAGTAAGTTTTCTGCAGTAGGAAAGGGTAAGAGCGCCAATTCCACAGGGCCAGGACAGAGAGTGCGGCCTGGAGCCCTCCGATGGCTCAGTCTGTTTCACTGGTCACAGTACCTGTGTCAATTCCACAGGG
>NW_004949141.1:3044806-3048420 GCF_000317375.1 Microtus ochrogaster
ATCCTGTTCTGTTTTCTCCGCCTACCTAAGGGCTGGCCTATGAAATGGGCCTAGGCAGTTTCTTTATTAATAAGAAATCATTCCCACATCACTCTCCTCCTGGAAAGGTTATTCCAGAAACTTCCCCATAGGTGGGGGAAAGTGGAAAATCACCTGCTTTAGTTTTGCCAGACTGTGTCATGTCTCATGGGGAAAGCTCAAGTTTGAGAACCTCCCTAAAATATAGGTGGGGCACATTCCAGAGAGCTCCCAGAGAAGGGTAAGGGTGCATTGCCTGGAATGATTTTGTAGGCTAGGATGCTCTTTAAGTTTTATCTACAAGTGTTGTCAAATCATGTAACAAACACCTGCCTATTAGAACCCAGTCCCTTAAGGTTGTCTAGCCTGTAGGCTGCATGCAGCCCAGGACAGCTGTGAATGTGGCCCGGCACACCTGCAGGCGACATCATGTCACAATATCAAAAGGCTGAACCCCTGCACACTGGGGTGCCACAGCGAACACAGCCAAATTACTCTGACAGCTTCACTCTCTAGGGAGTGAAACACCAGCCTTCATTTTATAAACACTAAGACATAGCTTACAGTTGTTTGTTCAATCCAAGTCCCTATCTTTTCCTAGCTTGTTTTTAGATATCTTCTTTTCTGTTAAAAAAACAAACCATCTTTAAATGCCCGGACCTGTGCACCACCCTTATGATGTAACACACTCCAGTAAAGGCCAAGAGCACCAGGGAAAGCCGGTGTTGGATGTCAGTAGGGCATCTTCACTGCGGCATGGACATGTCGAGGAAGCTCTCCTTACGCTCACACTCTGCCCCTGCATTGAGCTCTCTGCCCCTGTCATCACCACACAAGGGAGCGCTGGGGAAGACCAGAAGGAGAAAATTCTAATGGCTATTTATCACAACAAGAGGAGATCCAGGAAAGTAATTTTTCAGAAGGGAAGGAGAGAAGGGGCAAACACCTGTAAGGCCGGCTCTCTGGAACCTGAGGACAGAAAGAGCCCACGACTAAGGCTGGCCTTGGCAACAGAGGAAATTTGAGAGCGGTCTGTAATCAAGACAACAAAGGACCAACAAGCAGCACATTATGAATGACATGAGGGGATGCCGGTCCATGACCACCTTCCGGCTTCTCAAAGGATGCTGTGGTTTGGGAATCCCTGAGGGTCCCTTATAATTAAAGTCTCGTCCATAGGGTGGGAGGTTGAATGACATGAAGGGATGCCGGTCCACGACCATTTTCCGGCATCTCAAAAGATGCTGTAGTTTGGGGACCCCTGAGGGTCCCTTATGATGGAAGTCTTGTCCACAGGGTGGGAGGCAGGGACACACACCTGTATGGAGGCAAGGGAACTTCGGGAAGTAGGCAAAGCAGAAGGTTCTTGGGTCACTGGGGACATGAGGCATTTCCTTGTGACTCCTTTGGCAGCTCTTACACTCCCTGTTCAAAACAACATCACATGCTCACTGGTCCAACTCCCTTCAATACTATTCATATGTGAGGCTCTCACTAGAACCCAGTTGTCCAGGCTCAAATCAAACTTGTATGTTAAGTAACCCTTTGATCTCCATAAAATCAGCTGCATTGGGTGTTTGTTACAGCGATGAAAGGGCAATACACAACATGCTGATTCTTTTTAAAATTAGCTTCTAGCGCCAGCATTACACAAGTTGAATTCACAGAAATCTGCTTTTGAGAACAGGGACACAGCTCCAACAGCAAGTAGACTGGTTGCCTGGCATGATCAGACTTCTAGCATCAAAACCAAGGTGGGGATTTAAACTCACCTTTTAAAAAGAACCCTGAAGAATCTATCTTTAATACAGATGAGCAGACTATGGAAAGACAGAATAAAAATTGCTTATATTTTTAAAACTAGGGTTTTTTTCCTCGAAATTTCCTATATATGTACTGTATTTAATCTGAGGGAAATTAATTAGGGATAAGTTCCCAGATAAAAATGTGATTGTGAGACCAGGCTTCTGTCAAGAAGCTCCCCCTACCCCCAAAGTGGCTCTGAGGGAGATGCAAGGTCCTCACTCACCTGCACCCCACCAAGCAACTTGCAGCTGTTGGGCAAGGCCAGTGGTGCACAAAAGCAGGCCGGCCACAGGGCCTCACAGCTCTGGATCCAGCACAGAATTTCAGCTTCAGATTCACACTGCCTCCAGGGCTCCCCCTTAACACATCACCAGCTAAGCAGGCTCCATCAGGACCCGCTGTTGAGATCAGGTTGCACTCTGCCCTGAGTTATGCCATTTTGTGAACAACAGTGTTTTTGCAGGCCACGCCTTATCCTGAGAGAAAGGCCTTTGACTCCATTTGGAGCAGGGGATGGCTCTGCACGGGTGCAAACATTTGAATGGCACCACCTGCCTGGCACAGCCACACAGCACAGACTGGCAAGTGGCTGCTCCTTAAAGAAGGGCACACCCACCTCTATAAAGTTTTTTTTTTTCACTCTATAAAGTTTTTAAAGTAAATGGGGACTGTGAGCATATGGGTGTATTAAAATACCAGGAAAGCAGGCCTGAAGGAAAGCCAGGATAAGGCAAAGGTGCAACTCCTCACCTGGCTCCCAGGAAGAGAAGAACATCTAACACTGGGATGGTGACGACTTCAGTTTGTGGCAGTCCCCACTGCTGATGTGGCACACTCTCAAACTGCCATCACTTGTCCACCCCCTCACTCGCCTGAACCTGGTCCTGCTCTCTGCCTCCCCAGCCTCTCCCACACCTCACTTCTGCAGCTCTACCCACCCTGGGGCTGCTCCACCGCAGAGGTGGCACACCCCAGCACCCACCCACAGGGACTCATCATTCCCGTTGGCTTCTGCCTCCCAGGCCTCCGTGAAAGCCCTTGAACTCGGCTGGTCTCTTCAGCCCTTTGCAGCGTATGTAGCTACAGACTTATCTGCTGTGCAGTGTGTGACCTCAGAGTGAAAGGCAGTAATTAAGACTGCAGTAAGAGAACTCCTGCTCACCTCAGCCTAGGCTATCAGCAACGCAGGATGACTTGACAAACCACTGCCTAGGGAACTGTTGTTCCTTGTGAAATTATTGCTATTCAATAAATTCTGACACTGTAGACCACAGGTGTGCTCCTTCTGTCTCTGTGTAGTGTGTAAGTCACACACAGGAGTCAATACTGGACTTAACTCTGGTGAGATTCATTTACCCTTTCACGGATGCTGGGATGTGAGGCAGGGAGGTGAGGGGAGAGGGGCACGCAGCCAGACAAGATGCTTCCAAGTCAGAGTTATGGCATCTTGGCTACAAAACAAACCTGATGCAAAGAGAAGGCAAGAAATGGAGAGAGAGAAAAAAAAAAAAGAGAGCAAGCGAGGGCCTCAAGAGGCTTTGGCTACAAACAGATCACAAAACCCCAAACATCTCAATTAAATCTTGTTTGTATTAAAGTTTTAACAGCTCAACAAAAAGGGCAGACAGCAGGACTCAGAGAGGTTTTAGAAATCCCCATTAAATGTCAGTTATAAGTAGTCGCCCAGCATATACCCAAGAAAGGCCCTATCATACAACAAAAGTATATGCTCAACTATGTTCATAGCAGCATTGTTTGTAATAGCCAGAACCTGGAAACAACCTAGATGC
>NW_004949141.1:3048520-3051163 GCF_000317375.1 Microtus ochrogaster
GCCCTCCGATGGCTCAGTCTGTTTCACTGGTCACAGTACCTGTGTCAATTCCACAGGGCCAGGACAGAGAGTGCGGCCTGGAGCCCTCCGATGGCAGACGCTGCGGTCTGTTTAACTGGTCGCAGTACCTCTGTGGGTTTCCCCTTGTAAACCATTTCAAAACTACACCGAGCTGACCCTAACCTATCTTCTAGCCCTCGATGCCTCAGGGCATTCTCTACGAATGCCGTAGATGCCGTATTTCTGTACTCTAGATCCCCAAAGCGATACAGGCTGCAACTACTGGACTTCAGATGAAATAGATGTCTGTTACAAATATCAAGAACTGGCAAAATTATTTCGTCATGATAGAATTTGTTACAAACTTTGATCATGCTGGGCTGGAGGTTTCGGTCAAGAATGAGTTAATGTGATTTGTAGGTACCCAGCTAGTTGCATCCCTGGTTCCTTTTTAAAACTAGGCCTGAGGATCCCCAGGGAAACTGCAGGCATGAGGGGAAGCAGAGGAAGCCAAGAGCATCCTGTGGGTAGAATTCAATGAGGAATTCTACCTAACTAGGTCCCCCTTGTTTCTATAGCAACGCAGCAATCCAACAGATGCCATGGGGTCCTCATCTTGTGGGGGCATTAGAGCACTTTGGAAACCTACTGTCTGCACAGCAGGGCGGGTGTACCGACTGACTCCAAAGGCTCAGGTGAGCTCGCCTGTTCCAGTCACACAGGCAGGTTCTACACACCACATGGACTCAGCATGTTTGATGCAGTTTTACCTGCTTCGAGCTCCTTAGTTTAGAGAAGTCTCTTTAGAATGTCTGTGATCAACTGACCTATTATGGGGGGCAGATGAATGTGTGGTGAGAGCCAAGTCCCACCGTATACCCACATCAATTGTGTTTTTCCTTCTAGCATGTATGTTCACACATGGTGAGCAGTAGCATAGTCATGGATGAATCATAAAACGATAGGTAAGTTAGGTAGATAAAGTGAAGTTAGATACTGCAGTGATACCTTGCAAAGCATTGTCTGGGACAACTGCTGTTATGAACGCAGTGACTCCTGGCACTCTGTAAAGGTATGTTCATAGTTCATAAAGCTACAAGGCTCCGGCAGGGGACAACTCGTGCCTCCTGTAAGCCATGCTCAGATGGAACAAACCAGTGAGCAGAAGTGTCACACCGTGAACTGGGAGTCTTATAAACAGCCAAGGACAGCTGTGGTGGGGCCGGCCCTCAGCCAGGGTTCTTCCCTGGTGGTTGTGTAGTGAGCCAAAGGGATAAGAGGGAGAAAATTGCAAGGGCGGCACTCTGAACCAGTACCTTGGAGCTGAGGATTTCAGCATATGACCTTGAGGGAGGTGGGAACAAAGCAATACCATAGTTGGAGACTGCAAATCCTGTGACCCTTGCACGTCCCCATTGCCTTGAAAAAAGCCTTTTCCACAGGCACAGCTATTCCCACCTGGAATCCCAGCACCCAGAAGGCTAGGGCAGGAGTGTTGCCATGGGCCACAGGTTTCACTTATTCCCTTCTCAATAAAAAAACAAAGGGTCAACCAAAACTAGCTCATAACTCAAAGACCTCAACTCTTAGAGAAGAGTCATTAACTTGCTTCTGGGAAACCAGAAAACCAGAGCTAGTGGTGCATTCCTACAATCCCAGCACGAGAACTGAGAGGTAGAGGCTAGCCTGGGCTACACAGTGAGACTCTGTCTCAAAGACCAAAAGGAACAAGACGACTAGGAAATAGAGGAAGTAAAGGAGGGAAGGAAGAGGAGATGATTGGGATGCGGGGACGCTGGCACAGGACAATCCCAACACTCTTCTGAAGCTCTGACTATAATTCCCTCTGGATAACATCCCCCATCATGCTCCTCAACTCATCTTTTACAGCAAAGGAAAAGCTTTAGTTTCCCCATCTTCTCTGTGAGCTCACTGATACTCCCTCGCCTACCCTTCTAGTAGTTCAATGGGATGCAGACTAACAAAATCTCGAAAGTACACCCAAAATATCCTTCGCCGTTTATAACAGAAAGATCACACAAACTACGACTGTTACTTCTATCAACGGCTTCTGTGCTTCTGAGTGAAGCCTTACCACTCCTACTGAAGTGCCTATCATTGTCAAAAATTTTCAGATAAATAAACTTCATCTAAGTCTCAGGGAGTAACAGGTTTGTTGGTGGTGGTGGGATTTTTTTTTTGCTTTATATATTTAAATATTTGCTCTTAAAATGTCAGACTGGAATTGCCAATTCAACAACAAACGTTTGTATTTCAAGGACATGTTTTATTTCAATAGACCCTGGGTAGGATGCGTCCCCTTAGACAGAAGAACAGCTGGCCTTAGGAATGAAGGCGTAGCTTTTCCTTCAACACCAACCTCACTGTAGATTTTCACCAAACCCTCTCCTGTTGAAATAAGAGCGGCTGGGCTGCGTCCCCCTGCGTCCCCAGCACCCTGCCGCCCGCATGGCTAGTTTAGCTTATACCCCGAAATAATTACACGGAAACTGTATTCTTTTAATCACTGCCTGACCCTATAGTTCCAACCTCTTATTGGCTAGCTCTTACATATTGATCTAACCCATTTCTATTAATCTGTGTAGCCCACAAGCTGCCTTACCAGGAATGATCTTAACCTGC
>NW_004949141.1:3061947-3075683 GCF_000317375.1 Microtus ochrogaster
GGGAGGGGGAGGGAAATGGGAGGCGGTGGCGGGGAGGAGGCAGAAATCCTTAATAAATAAAAAATAAATAAAAGAAAAAAAAATAAGTAGTCGCCCAGAAAACTGATGTTAAAATTTACAGAAAGAGAAGTCCACCTTGAACTGCAGAACAAAAGCTACAACAAGCAAAGCTTTCCAGGGAATAGCTGCAAACCAGAGAGGAGAGGGGGAACCTAGGACTCACCAAGGGCAAGCCCTGCAAACAAACACTGTGGAGGACAGACATTTATGTCTCAGGCCTGCACCTGGGAAAGCCCACCATCCTCACTGACTGAAATGCTCCAGATTCCTAAGGCCCAAGTCCCTGGAGCCCAGCTTCAGAGGCAGAGGGTCTGAGGGAACAAGGTTTCCCATGCGTCACCTCCAGCTGACTCTGCTAGGCAGCTTAGAGAGACAACACAGGCGGAGCTCACCACCACAGCCTCTGCCTTCCAGGAACTCTGGCCAGGGCTCATCAAAAAGAAGCAAACCACAATAACACTGCACTGCGTTCCTCTAGCCGCCAGCTGTGAAACAAACCTTAGGGCTGGGCAGTGTCGGCGGGTTTCAGAGAATACTGTGCCCTTCTCTGCTTTGGGGAGGAGTTACAGTAAGCTTAGAAATGGTAGATGGTGAGACAGGAAGCTTACAGTGAGAGCCCTGTCCCATCAAACCTGGGACAATCCAATTAGGAACAACTGAGTCTGGTGGAGGCTGCACAGGAAATAACACGTGAACTCAGCTGAACAAAACTGCAGACTTGGCCTCTTTACAGCAGGGCTGCAGAACAGAGAACTCTGGCCTCATGCTATGGAATTAAATGAGCATACACATGGATTGACATACATACACAGTTCTTGTATGCATGCACATGTACACACTGATACAAGTTAACAGTATGTCACAGTGCAATTAAAACACGGAAGCTGTCACTTCTAAGATCAGATTCCATTTTAACAGACAGGGTTTGTCTCCTTCCTGAAGGATATGTCACTTTTGTCCCTGGACCGAGTTGGAAGCTGTTATCCCGGGAAGACAATACAATTCAACAGATGGGGGGCTAGAGAGATGGCTCAGTGGTTAAGAGCATTGCCTGCCCCTCCAAAGGTCCTGAGTTCAATTCCCAGCAACCACATGGTGGCTCATAACCATCTGAAATGCGATCTGAAGCCCTCTTCTGGCCTGCAGGCAGACACACAGACAGAATATTGTACACATAATAAATAAATAAAATATTTTTAAAAAAACCAATGCAACAGATGGCTAAGTATGAATTGGGATCCACTGAGGTTTATATAGACAGGGAGAGATATCTGTGAACTATGGATGGATTTATGATTCCAGCAAATGAGATGATCACAATCACTCAACAAGTTTCTGCCCCTTGGAAATGATGGTGTGGGGTCATATTGGATTTTTTACTACATTGTTGGCTCTGGGCATGTAAGCAAGGGGGCCTGTCCCTGAGCTGCAGGCCTAGCCCAGAGTTAACATCTCAATACTCAGAATTTACTGCTTCCTTATATGGCAGCCTGTAGCCAAAAGTCTTAGAAAAAGTCATCTTCTTAGAGCATAGGGCTATAAAAACTCTCAGGGCAACTGTTTTAAGAACTCTCTCCCTGGGGGGATGGAAACAAGAGCCTTCATTATTGAGCAAAACAAAACCAAGGAGCCATTCTAAATTCACTTGAGGAAGCAATGAGCCCATCAAGTCTACTTACAGAGCACGCGTGACGATGACCGCAAGGTAGCCATGCCACTGAAAAGTCTCAGGTCAGCATGGATGACTCCCCAAGTGGATGACTCCCCACAACTTTGCAGATGGGGTCCCCCCTGCAGGCCATTTCCACAGTCTACATGCTCTGACGCCTCCTAAGAACACCAGAAATCAGGGCAAAACTGTATACAAATAGCTGGGAGGTGCTGCAGGATGGCAGACTTAGCTGAGGGTCCAACGACCCTCTTCAGAACTCCGCTATAAAGAAATACCAGCAGCCGCCAGTCCTGATCTGGAGGGGGGGTGTCACTTGCACAGCTGATATGATGAAGATGGTTTTGTATTCCAAAACATCAATATCTTCACTTCATACACAACAATAAAAGTGTTCAGACTAAGACTCTCTATGATCTTACACCAGCATCTCTGTACCTTCCTTCCGCCCCAATATCTCCGCAGTAGTGTCTGCCCCAGACAGGCACTGGCGTATACTAGAGGCTGTACACACACCCCGGAAGGATGCAGCCCCTACCCTCAGTTATAAAGAGGCATTAAGGGTTATGGAGGAAGAGTGACATTCAGCTTCTTCCCTGCTGGAGTTTCCTGACTAGTGAGAGTTCCGCATAACCAGACCAAAGAATGCATACAGAATAAGGCGAAGCCATTGGAGGACAATGGACAGGACTAAGAGGCAAGGAGGCAGGAACTAATCTTAATCCTGCAGAAAGAATAGACCTCCAGTAGAAAGAAGAGCAAAGGACATTCATCCTGCAGAGAAAACAGCATAAGCAAGATTGATGATCCCAACCAGGTAGCAGCAGGTTGAATATGGACAAACTCAGGAAAGTCCCAAATCATTGAGAAGCCAAAGTACACAGAGAAAGCACACTGGGATGTTAAGCAAGGCTGCAATGAACTAAGGTCAAACAAACACACGCTAGCATCAAGAGTCCTAGGAGCACGAAGAGCCCCGTAGGAGGGGACAGGAGAGAGCTCACAGGGGGAGATCTCTCCCAGCGCCACCCAACAACTCACAAGCAAAGCACACAGGATGAGGTCTGCAGAGGCAGACATGGAGGCAGACCAGCATTAAGACCACCCCGGTGGCTTTTCTTGCCCACTGGGGCCATGGGTAGTCCACAGACTAAAGTGTCCTGATCCACCAGCCATCAAGAGTGGATTAGACAGTGTAACTGGCCTGGAAGGGGCAAGGATAGTCCAGAGATACTTGTGTTGCCCGCTTTGACTATTCAACTGTGAAACAAAGGTCCTCAAGAAACTGGAATGTCCCCCACAGGAGTCTCACGCTGGGAGGGAGTAGTTGAAATCTGGTGCCAGTTATAGGAATGGCTTGTCCTCTTGTCCCCTTCCCTTCACTACCTAAAGATCTCACGTGGTTCCGACATCTGTGAGGCCACCTTGTAGGAGAAATTAGAGCCCAGACAATGATGGTTAATAACGGGCAGCCCACCTTGGCCAAGACTGCTTAACCACATAGCCTTCAACCTAAGTAAGGAGTCGGAGAATGGACTTGGGGCAGGGAGACAAGCTGCTGGACATCTTTAACCCCCTTCTTTCTCAGTGGGCCACACTGAATAATGTTTTTGTTTCTTTCCACTACTACTTGTTTAATTAGCCTGTAAAGGTAGGTGGCTGAACCTGGCTTATTAGGGTCGTCAAGGCTCAGGTTCTAACTTCAAACAGCTCAAGTAAAAGGAAGATGTCATTGTTAATTAAGTCTTGTAATTGTCATGTGCCCCTGTCCTCTGTCCCCACAGTACAGATGTAGAAAAGCCAAAAGTTCCAGTTCAAAGCCCATCTACCCAGACATTTAGCTGACCTTGGGGGAACCGTCTGACCTCACCGACTCAACTAGTGTCTGGTCTCAGAACTGCCAGGTTGGATGAGAAAGCCTGTGACATGCCAACGTGATCTCTGGCACACGAATGCTCTGTATTCTAGCTAAAAAGAAGACGAACCAGATTGTATCGAAGCTCTCAAATTAGTCTGGATTTTGTGGTAGACAAAATTTCCTAAAGATGACTTCATTAAAAAAAAAAAAAAACCACCCTTATGACTCTGTCCCACTGAGATCTTCTTCTGAAATCCAGCCAGGCTTATAACCACTGGGAAATGAGTCTCTTACTTCTCAAGCCAGCACACAGCACGATTCCCCTAGGAATGCTACCCTGAGAACTCAGCCTATGGTAGAAGGAAGAGGAAGCAATCAGAGAAAAGCCACCGCTTCAGCCAACAGCCCAGCTGAGGTCCCGGTGATCAGCCATATCGACCTGCCAAAGAGTGAGTGGTGAGTGAGTGAGTGAGTGAGTGAGTGAGTGAGTGAGTGAACGGCCTCCAGATGTAAATTACCTTGACCACTGAGTCTTCCCAGTAAAGGACCCAGACACAGGACAGGAACAAAATAGGCCTGGCTACACCCTTTCCATTCTTGACCCACAGAATCTGTAAATATACGGGTTTTATTTTATGCCACCTAATTTGAGCTTGCTATGTAACAAGAGATGCCACAAGTGGAAATAAGTCTTGATTGACGCATTCTCTGGTCAGGGCACTCTGGACTGTATAAAAATGGAGAAGGGTACCAAGCAGTGACACACATTCACTACCTTCTACTTCTTGACTGTAGATGCAAGGTCGCCAGCTACTTCAAACACGGCTTCCCCACCACAGTGGAATCTAGCCTTCAACTGTGAGAATACACCCTTTATCCTTTGTCACATTTGTTGGAGTAACTTATCACAGCAAAAGGGAAAGAAACTAAGACAGCATCCCAAATATATTAGGCGTACATGACGTCTACACAATCTCTGAAGTACCCAGCAAGAACTTAGACATTCACGAGGAAGCTGACTAATGATTTTGGCTGGAACCTTGGAAATGAATGAAGCCATACTTAGAAATGAATGAGACCATACTTAGAAATGAATGAGACCATACTAACAAAACTCTTGGCCTCCAGGTGCCTACTATCAATGGATCAGCACGTGAGAGGGACTAGAATTGCTCCACCAAAGAGACAGAGTGATTAATATTGATCCAAACAACTAGGGCCTACAAAGGAGAGGAGAAAGGAGGAGGTGAAGAAGAGACCCAAGATTAGAGGAGAAACAGCCACTGACTGAAAGTGCAATCGGGCACGTGGATTGAAGCACCGAGATGACAAGATGCACATTCTAAGACTATGAGGCGTGCGCAGACACCTGCACTCACCTGTCTCCGGGGTACACACTAGGTTCCCAGACAGCTATCTGCGTTCCCCATCCTTCACATTTTAGAAAAATTCTAGGGTGAGCTGAATTCCACAACATTCTTGGGTAGTAGACAGTATCACTGGAGGAAAGATGCTATATACTACAAGACAAAATCCAAGGCAGGGTTAAGACCTGGAAACTGCACAAGAAATCGGGCTGATCAGGCTGGCTGGATTCCCTTTATGTCAGTAGAACATTTTTTGATCAAGAGGCTGTTCGGGGGAAAGTTGTGGAAGAGATCCATTAACAACCATAAAGCTCTCTGAATCTCACTCAAAGTGATGTTGAGGAGAAGGAGAAGTGGAGACACTCCGATTGGAGAAACAATCAAAGTGAATCCCAGGAATGAGGGGCACTCTAAGAACAGCAAGGCGGAGCTCTTGGGAGGCACGGGGTCTGAGGAGGCAGTGGCCTCATGCCTCTTTCCTGCTGGTTACCCTGCTTCTTTGCAGTGGGCAGACATAGCATCTGACAGCTGGATGGGACTGGTGCATGGAGCCTCAAACGCAGAATAGTAAATGGCTAAGCCACAGACAAGCAGAGCCAGCAGACAGGCAGTTCTGCAGGTCAGAGCAGCCCAGTCCTCAGAAAGACTGAAGGGAAAGAGATGCTACAGGTTTATGAAGACCTCGCTAGCAGGTCCTGGAGAAATGACATCACAATTCTCCCAGTGCTATATTTACTTTTCCCCTAAACAGTTTTTAATGAAGGAAAGCAATGATGCCCATGTCTGAACAGTAATCAGGGCTTTTGTAAGTGAAGAGATGAGCCTAAGGAAGGCATTTGGCTGCCTACTGTACACTATTTGGTTTCACACTTACAATACTCTCAGGAAATGCTGGCAGTCCCTCTTTATAGAGACAAAAATGAAGGGGGATGCTGTACTGCCAAAGCTTTATAATGAGTCCATGCCACAGTCAGGACTCGCCCTGGCGAACCTGCTCCCAAAGCCCATGGGCTGGACAGATCAATATGTTAAGAGGTATCTCTTACGAGTAACAAGTTCAACGTGAGTCAAGTGTGAACTAATGAGCTTTGTGGTAACTGCTCCAATGGTGACTATATCCTAGAACCAGAGACTGTATGGAGGGGACTTCCATCACGTCATATGTATCTCAACCATGACAGCAATTCACACAAGTGCCAGGCCACTCTATGTGTGTGAGGTGAAGTTCCCGTCATCACTCTTGTTCTTGGAGAGCCTCTCTCAGAACTCCCAAGCTACCAACAACATATCTCTCTGCTCCACAGGATCCCTGTCTCCATCTGTCACCAAGCACTCTCTCCTCTCGTTTCTTCAGAGTCTGGACTCAGGAAGGAAGAGTTAGTGTAATGATTTCAGCCACTTTGTCCATTTTCCATGGAAGTCACAGCAGTGCCGAAAGCCCGACTCAAGCAGGCTGAGGTGGGGATTGTGTGGACCAGAGACATCTGCCACTCATTTCTCACAACTCCCGTTTTGACTCAAGAGTTCTGTCTGGTGGACGCACTGTGACAGGCTTGAGTCCCAATTAACATGGGCTTCTAAATGGGTTCTTATGATTCGAAGCCAAATCCTCAAACATCCTTGGGCTGCCTTTTATAAAAATCCTTTTAGTTTGGGGCTATCTAACATCTAATGTAATAACAAACAAGGCTCTAAAAGCCCACGGTTTCTAGATGTGTGCTCCCACCTCCACTTCCCTTCCCCCTCCCCCTCTAGCTGTTCGCTGTTTGTTGCACTCTGGGATTCTCTAAATGGTTCTGTTTCCCCTGTCCTTCTACTCTAGTCTGGTCTTTAATGGGACCACCTCTGTGCTTCCCTGGCTTCTGCTGCCTACCTACACTGGAATTTTAAGTTGGTCAGCTGACACAGGTTTCTAAAAGTGTTTTATTTGTCTGTCTGTTAGAATAATGTGGCCACACTATGCCTCTGTGACTATGTGGGTGTGTTTTCATAGTATGACTGTGTTAGGTCTTTATGTGTATATGTGTGCATGTTTTAAGATCTGTAAAACTTATACCTCCAGATTACAACAACTCTGGAAAAATACAAACACGTGACCTCACCATCTTGGGTAAGAGTACCTACATGTGCTAGTGTTCTTTGACTTATTAAAACATTCCTTTTAATCTTCTTACATTTACTGGCATTGGTAAGCTGTAACTAATTGGGTAAAATACATGTCTAAATTTAGCTTATATGCCCAGTTTAAAATAACAGGTAATGGGACCCAATTCTCAAATGCCTTTACAGATCTGAGAGTATGGCATTTAACAAAAGAGCTTCTAACACTGAGACATGCCAGCTCCCACAGCATCCTATAGCTTCTCCAGAAGATCTTCCATCTTGAGGCTTGCCTTTGGGTTTGGCAAAGCCACTCACACACCAAAAAGCGGCCTTCCATCTCTTCAGCTTCCTGGATGCCACCAGGGAATCCATCTTCTCATCCTGCCAAGACAGGCAGACTAAATCTCTCCCCGCCCCCCAACAGGAAAATCTTTGGGCCTCTTGTACTCAGCAAGCACTGCTTCTAGGCTGGTGTTCTCCAAGGACTAAGGAGAGACTTGGGATTTCCTGTGTAGCTAAAAAAGCTCATTTCTGCTCATTTATCCCTCTTAGATCAAATGGCATTTGATGGCTTAAGGTACCGGTAGCTCATTACTTCATTTGTTAAGTTTCCTGCTAACATACAGACAGGTGTGCCTCTTTAACAGGCTTCATAGTCCAGGACTAACAGGTTTCAGGTTTATCTTCAGAGGCTCAGAGTTTCCAATTCCCTTTAATTCTCTTCTAAAATGTACACACCTTTTAACCTAAAGCAATAAATAGCCTTTTGCTATGACACCAAGATGCAAATCTCTCCCAGTTCTCTTACAGACACCTACAGATTCCTGAAAAAGTGCTGCTGTATCAAAATTCAGGTCTGATGATGACAACTCAAGGGCAAATGAGCTGCAGTGCAAGCCTGCTGCCCTCTTTACCCGAGGTAGCCATTCACCACTGTGCTCTTCCATCTTGTTTATAATCAGAGATCCCAGCAGGGGGCACCATGAGGGAGGAAGCTGATGGAGTTAAAAGACCAAACTCTCAGTGTCAGTGAGTTTCTGCTACACGACAGGGAGGCTGCCTGGCTCCCACAGACTGCAACCCGACTCCTCCTGCTGACCCTGATATGCAAAACTGTGCAATCAGAACTGGGTGAGAAATCCTCACCAGGAAGAGCATGACCTCAGCCTTCAAAATTAGACCTGGAAAAAGCCCTCAGCAGCTCAGTGTCTCCCACACAGCAGCTTCTGACATTCCTTTCCGACTTTAATTCCAAGCTAAGAAGTTTCACCATAATAAAAATAATTTTTTAATGCTGACCATTATTTTTTTTCCTTTAGAGTCCCCCCCCCCCCTTTGGTTGTTCAAGATGAGATTTCTCTGTGCAATAGCCTTGGCCGTCCTGGAATCTGCTCCATAGGCCGGGCTGGCCTCAAACTCAGAGATCTGCCTGCTTCTGCCTCCTGAGTGCTGGGATTAAAGGCGTGCGCCACCACCACCCAGCTCTTTTAGAGATGTTCTTTTTTTTTTTTTTTAATTTTAGGGGTTTTTAGTTGGCTTGGTGGTTAAGGGCACTGACTGCTCTTGCAGAGGTACTGGGTTCAGTTCCCAGCACATACATGGCAGCTCACAGTCATCTATAACTACAGTTCCAGGAGGTCCAAGCCATTATCTGACTTCCACTGGTAGCCCACAAAACTCTGACATATATATTTTTTTTTAAATGGTATTTTAGGTTATCATACAAAGCCATGGGTTTTGTTACAGCATTTTTATGCAGAGTGTTCGTTTTTATTTCTTGTTTGCATGGTTCTAAAGACGTGATGTTTATGTTCTTCACGTCCATTCGTAAGGGCTGTCACACACCCTTTCTCATAGCTTTGGCCAAGCCGTGCTATTTAGTTCCTTTCATGTCTCCTCTGTCCTTCCTTCCAACAGTGTTGGCTCCTCTTTAGATTCCTCCCAATCTGTCGACATCTTTCTGTAACTGGTGCATAACCCACCCTTGATAAACACTCTAGGTAGTTCCATTCCCCAAGAGCTCTCCAAAAACCCCTACAGTAAAAACAAACCAGACTAGGACTCCAAGGGTAGCTCAAATCTGTGATCTGATCCAAGCTTTGAAATAATTCTGCCAACAGTGTGCATGAAAATGTGCATGTCCCATTTGTGCAATTAAAACAAAAATATGGGACGCAGATATACTCACGGCAACAGCTGCCCTGACACACTATTCCAAAGACACACTCTCCGTGAGCCCTTCCTTCCTGTTTTCAGACTACTGGAACAACAGACAGCAAAGCATGAAAATTTCTCCAGGAATCTAGTGCTGGGGGAGGGAAAGGCTGAAGCCAGAGGCCAGGCAGAGGAAGAACTCGCCCCCCAGGAACATACGCTAATTTTCTGGCCTTGGTTTCATCTTTTCTATAAAACTTCCAAAAGTGATTACAGGAAACACAGAAAGCAGCTAGGAGTCTTTTTCTCACTGCTTTGGTTAAATGTAAATAAATTCATTTTTCCGCATCAATTTGCTTTTTGTTGTTTTTTTTTTGTTTGTTTGTTTTAAAGAAATGGCAGTTTAGGGGGCTGGAGAGAGGGCTCTGTGGTTAAATGCACTTGTTGTTCTTCCAGAGGACCCAGGTTCTATTCCCAGAACCTATGTGACAGCTCACAACTTCCTGTTCCAGGGAATCTGATGCCCTCTTCTGGCCTCTGCAGGTACTGAATGCATGCGGTGCACAGACATACATGCAAACACATACACACAGAATAAATGATTTTCTCAAGAAAAAGAGGGAGGGAGGGAGAAAGAGAGGGATAAAAAGGAAAGGGAGGGAAGGGAAGAAAAGGGAAGGGAGCAGAGGGGAGGGAGAGAGAGCGAGAGGAAGGAAGGACGGACAGTTTATAACTCCAAGTACCTCCTTGTACCAGAGCATCAAATACAGCTGGGGTGGAGAGAGCTGAGACCAGGTCTGGCCTCGAGCTCAGAGGATCCTCTGACATTAGCTTCCAAGGGTTGAGATGTAGGTGTGCTCCACCACATCTGGCCCAGTAACCTTCCTACTTCATCTAATCTGAACTTGTACACAGCATGTGTGCACAGCGGAGACATGTGTACTGTGTCCATGGTCACTGATGGTCACCTGTTGCCCCAGCACTTGTGATGCTCTCTGTGCAGGTTCTGGTGTTCTCCATTTAGGTTCAGCAAGATTCGTGGCAGGCTCAAGAAAGCATCAGTCTACGGTTAAGCAGAAGTCAAATCCCTAGGAAGCCAAGCTTCTTGGGAAGTGGCACTCTACTAAACATGAATGACTTGCAGAACTTTTTTTTCTTGTCAGATAGGGTCTCTCTTTGTAGCCCTGGAAACCGGTATGTAGACCAGGTTGCCTTCAAACTCAGAGCTCTGTCTGCCTCTGCCTCTCAAGCACTGTGATTAAAGGCATGCACCCTAATACCTGGCTTTCATCACCCACATTTTTAAAAGCCAGGTGAGGCAGCACACACCTGTAATCCCAGTGCTAGGGGTGGTAGAGATGGACGCTCCCCAGGGTCTACTGGCCAACCAGTATAGCTGAATTGCTATGCCCCATGTTCAGTGAGAGACTCTCAAAAATAAGATAGAAGCAATTACTCAATTGCTTCTTACTCAAAATGCCTGATGTTGGCCTCTGTTCTCAACACACATACGCATACCCACAAGCATATGAATACACACATAATAACCAAACACTGACTAGAGTTCTGAGTTCTGGCTGGGTGACGTTCTGCTAATCAGCACCCATCCACAGCCGTCTTCCACCAGACATGACAACCCAGAAGTCAACAACAGGCATTCAGCCTGACCTGAAAGAAAGCACTTTAAACATGGAGTTAATGCTCACAGTTCCTCTGACATCTAAGGCTGTGCCTTAGGAAGGATCCCTGGGACGGACACGTGCACTGAGAGCAGCTAGTGCAACTGTCACGCTCTCAGCACATTTCTCCGTGTGACACAGCAGCCTCGGGCTGCAGCAGTGAAGAATGCTGGTGTACCTGTCACCTTGGCAGTCTAGGGATGCAGATCCCAGCACATGGGAGATGCCTTCCGGCTACTGAGCACAAGCACTTAAATACAGCCTTATTTTATTCCTGAGACAGTCATGTGAGACACTCAGGAAAGATAAAAAAATAATTTTAGTTGTTAGTATTCCAACAATGGAAATAATGTTATTTCTGATAGTCTCTGTCTGAGTAGTGGTTACCTGGGGATTTAATTCATACTCATTTACTGAGCTAATGAGTGTGCCGGGGAGGCACACATTTGTATGTCTGTGTTTGAAAAAAATAAAATAAAAGGTAGTAACTTCATAAGAAATGAGGGAAGAAACAGTTGAGGGAGCTGGGCCAAGCAGGCACTTGGTGTGGGAGTGTCATATATCAATCTGTTGATTTCATTGGTTAAAAAATAAAGAAACTGCCTTGGCCCATTTTATTGGTTAGAACATAGGTGAATGGAGTAAACAGAACAGAATGCTGGGAGAAAGAAGCTGAGTCAGGCAGTTGCCATGATTCTCCCACTCCAGGCAGACGCAGGTTAAGATCTTTCCTGGTAAGCCAGCTCATGGGCTACACAGATTAATAGAAATGGGTTAGGTCAATATGTAAGAGCTAGCCAATAAGAGGCTGGAACTAATGGGGCCAGGCAGTGTTTAAAAGAATACAGTTTCCGTGTAATTATTTTGGGTAAAGCTAGCCGTGCGAGCAGCCGGGTGGCTGGACACAGCCCAGCCCACCGCTCGTAATACAACAGGCACTGGCTCACATTCTTTGTTTTGGGTTTTTTTGAGATAGGGTTTCTTGTGTAGCCCTGGCTATCCTGGAACTCATTCTGTTGAAGACCGGGCTGACCTTGAACTCACTGAGATCAGCCCTCAGCCCGCCTCTGCAGGGTTTGGGATTAAGGCCGTGTGCCACCACTGTCTGACATTTTTTGTTTTTAAGAGACAGAATCAAAGTTTTCATCTTTCTGTCAAATTCAGTACACTATGCCTTCATCTAAGAAAAACATCTATTTCTTAATAAAGCAAATCTTGTTTATTGAAACATCTGTACTCAGCATCCTAGGCATTTATCCTGACAGACTGAAGGGAGAGCTAGCAACGACAATCTGCTCTGACCTTTCCCCAACAACTGTCACCCAAAAAGGACAGAGTGGTCCCAGTTCTGCGGAAGGATGAGCATCCACGGGAGGGGGTCCTACAGAGCAGAGTCGACATTGCCCTTTCGAAAGTGTGCTGCCAGGACAAGAAAGTCACGCCAGAGACTGAAGAAAAACAAACCTCAAAGATCTGAGGTTACAGGGTTCAAGGTTAGGGACCATCTTCTGTTTGTTACGTCGCACGAGACTCTGTGTGCGGCGCGCATGCATGTGTGTGCATGTTGGGACGTATGTGGCTGCATCCATTCGCGGCTGGAAGCTGGAAGCTGTGTCCGGCTTGTCTTCATCACTGCTCAGTTATTTACTGAGGCGGGTTCCTCACTAAGGATGGATTTGCCATCTCCAGTCAGTCTGAGGTACTGCGCTGGGGCTCACAGGTGCCTGACACGCACACCTGCTTTAGAGGGGTTCTGGGGTGCCGCCCCAGTTCTCACACTTTATCCATAAGCCCAGAAGAGAAGGTCCATAAACATCTACTGAACAAAACTCTGCCTGTCTGTAGCAAGCTGCATGGTGTCACACCTGATGGAGACGTATAATCAACTCCTGAGATGGCTAAGGCCTGACCTATGCTATGATCACGCAATGACCATCAGCTGCCTGCATATGCATGAACCTATGGGCAATGCCCACCTGGCAATCCGGGATTGGCAGCCCGTGCCTACTTAAGGGCTGGGAGAGGTTTGCCCGGAGAGAGAGAGAAAAGAGAGAGGGAAGAGAGAGGGGAAGAGAGAGAGAAAGTGAATAAAATCCTGGAATAAACTGCAGTGAGAAGAGCTCCGGTGGTCGCATCATCCTTGCTGGACGACGGTGGCCGCGACACCTGTTCACTGGTTGGTATCGTGAAGTTTCCCTTCTTGCCCCAAAGACAGCGGGAAAGCGGGCCTGGTGAACCAGCAGAAAGCACTAGCCAGGCGAGATGGAGAAAAGTGATGTTGAGAATAGCTGGAATTAGAGCATGAGCCCAGCATCTTCGCCTGCTCTCTCCCTCTGCCCCCATGGCTCCCACCCGTTCACTAAAGCAGGACACTAGAGAAGAGAGACACAAAACAAGAGCTGAGGGTTAAGGGCTGAGCAGTCCACAGTCCAGCTGCTTCCCGACAGGTGGAAGCGTCACACTTGACACACTCAGTGCAGCTGGGCGGTTGACAAAGGCCCTAGGGTGCTGGAGGGCTGTAATCAAGACAAACAAGGAAACGAGCCTAGGCCAGGCTGGCGGGTGGTCTGTAAGCTGTCTTTTAGGTAAGGCCATGTCGACTTTAACTACCCCTTGCTAACCAAAGCAGCCAAGAGGCCAGGTTTGGGAAGATGGCTCTCCCTCAAGGAGAGCCAGAATTCCTCCCCAAACTTAGGACTATCTACCCTATTATATAAAGGACTTTATAAGATCAGTGATCCCCAAACCCACTGGAACCCAAAATGCTGCACTGTCATTTAGTGGAGACTTCATTCCTAACACAGACAGACAGGACACTTCAGCTCTAACCTGATTCCCAAATTCTG
>NW_004949141.1:3075783-3093252 GCF_000317375.1 Microtus ochrogaster
AAAAAACCCACAACAACCCATTTTTCATAAAACTTAAAATAGAGTCTACAAGGCCTGACATGTTTGACTTGCGGGGTATCCCGCTTAGAGCTACAAAGTGGTCACGCTATCTCACTTCTCTTATAGTAAGCGTGGCTATAAAACCAGCCGGCTCCATGTGTTCAAGGGCCAGGCTCCACACAACCCACCCAGGTTTTCCCAGTGAACACAGACAACATTTAATGATGAACACTGTCCTCAGCAACACTGAGGAGGCAGGATAGGGCCCTAACTCAGGACTTAGACACTGGTTCAAACAGATTGTCACTCCTTCCTACAGTAAAGGCCAGCTCTCAGACGAGTGTCAGGCACATACCTGTGGGCCCAGTGCTGAAGAAGCTGAGACAGGAGGACTGCAAACTCAAAGATACTAGGACTCTGTCTCAAAAATAAGTAATTATAAATGGCCAGCTCTTACCTATCATTCTTGGCTATGAGACATGGCTTGATTCCTAGGGCTTGGGGCCGTGTGAGGAAGATCACATATGGAGGAAGAAGTGGGGATAAAAGTAACAAGAAACTGCAAGGCATCTGTCACTATTATTTCAACTTCCGCTAGTGGTTTAACTAACATTTTAATTATTTTTTAGATTTATTTATATGTATATGATATTCTGCCCGCATGTATGCCTGCACGCCAGAAGAGGGCACCAGATCTTAGTACAGATGGTTGTGAGCTACCATGTGGTTGCTAGGAATTAAACTCAGGACCTCTGGAAAAGCAGCTGGTGCTCTTAACCTCTGATCCATCTCTCCAGCTCCATTTTAATTATTTTTTAATAGATTTTAAATTTTCAATATATTTACATCATTTTCTCTCCTTCCCTCCAACCCCGCTAATATTGTTTTGTTTTATTATTACTATTATTATTGAGACAAGAGTGTTATATAGCTCAGGCAATACTTAAACTCACTGTGTACTCACTTTGCAACCTAGAAGAACCCTGGAAGCTTGCTCCCTGACTTCACTGTCCATGTGTAGGATCTCAGGCATGTGTCATCAAATCCATACACACGCACGTAAACACACGAGAAAAAGAGGCCATGAATTTGAGAACAGGGGAGAAGACAATGTGGGAGAAGTTGAAGGAAGGAAAGAGAAGGGAAATGATGTAATTATATTTTAGTTTAAAAAAAAACAAAAAACAAAAAACTAGATATCCAAGTATGGCCACACTTCTGAGTGTGGCCACTTTTTCATTTTTGAATTGTTTTTTTTCTAGAAGTATGACTGGGGAATAAAAGGAAAGGGAAGGATAAGAAAGGATAGGAAAGGAAAGAAAAGAAAAAAGAAAATCAATGACAGAAGCAAAATCAAAGCAGAAAAGGCAGAGACCTACAAAACATCAGCATGAACAATTTTCAAATCACCCACGGTAAGGGGTTTACATATCTGAACTCAGGGTCTTCACACGTCCAAAATTAACCACCCACCTGCAGCTTCAAACTTAAAAAAAAAAATTTAAGCAGGTACTTCTTAAATTTTTAATATTGAGTTTTGCTTATGTAGGCTTGGATAGCTTAAAACTTGCAATAATTCTCCTGCTTCTGCTACCAAATACTGGGGTTGCTCTCATGTGCTACCACACCAGGGTATGCAAGCGCTCGTTTAGTGAATTAAGAAATATATATTTTAGCTTGGAGGTGGTGGTGCATGCTTTAATCCCAGCACTCAAGAGGCAGAGGTGGGTGAATTCTCTGTGAGATCAAGGCAAGCTGACTTCAGAGCGAGTTCCAGGACAGCCAGGGCAACACAGAGAAATCCTGTCTCAAAAAACCAAAAAACAATACACACACACAAATATATATATACACATATATCTCTATAAATAAATCTTGGTTTTAAAACTGCCAGATATTTAAACGCTCTCCAAAGTGTTAACACTCTTACCCTGCACCTCTCATGAACCTTGAAGCACTGTCACAGCCCTGGGCTTGAAGACTGACTACTTAGGGACTTGGAGGCTTTGTTTCTACAAGGTCTTTATTCTTGTTCTCAATCTATGGACAGAGACTAGTTCTGTTTCTTTATTAGGTTGGGATGTCCCCAGTGGTGACAAAGTTCTGTCTTTTTAAAAAGGGATCCCAGGATCAGGATGGCACAGCAGGTAAGGGCACTTGCGAGCAAGTCTGCAGAACTGAATCCAAAGCCCTAGAGGAAAGTGGATGGAGAGAGCGAACTCCACAAAGGCACAGCACACTTGTACACAAATGATACACACTACAATTTGGAATAAACAAAAAGGGATCCTCTAGCTGAGGGTGGTGGCACACAACCGTACCCAGAAGTCAGAGACAGGAGCACAACTGCCACAAGTTTGAGGCCACTGTCTACAAAACAAGTTACAGACTAAAACTACAGTGCAAGTCCCTGTGTTGACAAAACGAAACCCATCTTCACACCAACCATCACGCTGCCTTCAGCAGCGGAGAAAGAAGTCACACGGTGTAGGAGTCCCATGACTACTGCCTGCCTGTGTCTGGCGTCAGAGAAAGCATCCTTGTGCCTTGACATCAGGAACAGTGGCTGACAACCCAGAAAGAACTCCCAAAGCCTGCTGTCACCACTGTGGGAAGTCAACACCAACGTTCCAGTAGCACCAACAACTAGTTTTATTAAACCCTTCACAATCGCCACACTCTAGACCGGGAGAACTTGACAGACACGGTATGTACAACCATTAGAGGCTCAAATCCTCCATCACACCATCACCATGGCAACCCCATTCTCCAATGGATGGCTGTCCCTGAATAATTCTAAAGTCAGCCTAAATTCCATTCTTCCCAATTCATATTTTCATCCTCTCTCTCTCTCTCTCTCTCTCTCTCTCTCTCTCTCTCTCTCTTCTCTTCTCTTCATTTTTAAACTACTTCTTTGGAAATTCTGTACCAAGTGTTTGAACATAGTCACCTCCCTTCCCCTCAACTCCTCATGGATCCATCCCTTTTCCTATCCTTCAACTTTGGGTCCTTTTATCCCCCAAGTTCTTGACACAAAGAGCTTCAATACCACTGATGAACTCAGAATCCCACAACACTCTGACCAGCCACTAAAACAAGTTAAAAACAGGTGCTGGAATCTGAGCACTTCTTCCTCCAGTTTGAACTTATTGAGAAAAATGACCATTACTCTGTATGTGCACACGTGCATACATGTGCCATGGCATGGCTTAGGTCAGAGGAGAACCTGACGAAACTGGGAGTCTGTTCTCTCCTCTCTACATGCAGGTTGTAGGGCTCGAACTCAGGCTTGACGGCAGGGATCTTCACCCACTGCACTGAGCTACACTGCTAGACCAGGAACAGTAATTTAACCTAAACATTTATATACATCAAGGCTGGGTTGTTAAAGGATGATTGCCTACTGGTTTATTTATCAGTCATCTGGACTAAGAAATATCATTGAGAAAAAAAAAAAAAAAACACCGAGAAGTTGTGGTCCTCACTTGAATACGAACTTAAAACGCTCAATCATTACTGTTTGGACACTAACGATGATAACAAACTCGGGAGCCTACAATGCAAACAAGCAATCAGCATGAATACAGGTGTAGACAGTCACTGGAGAATGGCCTGGGGTCCTCGCTCTGACAGTCTAACCAACCTCGCATCTCTATGGTGACTCTCTGACTGCCACCTCCTCCCAGGACCACTAGCCTTGGGCAAGCTCATTTCCTGTGAGCATCTCTTCTCACTCAAGGAAAGACTGAACAGGAAAAAGTTCTCAAATCCTTTTCCTACCCAGTAAACCATCAGACTCAGAATTAGACTGGATGTGGCCTCTCATTAAAGGACAAATGCCCTGGTACAATGAAAAGTCACATTATGCTCAAAAGGTCCCTGACATCAAACCAAGAAAAGGACTCAGTTTAGTTCAGAGAGAAAAGAACCTGTTCCCAAGATAACCAAGCAAGTATATAGTAAACACTACCAGGGCACCCGAAGCAGCCATGGCTGGGCTCTTCGGCCCTAGCTGACTTAGGTTTAAAGCTCTGAACTTCCTCCTCCATTGAGCGTGTGTGGGAACACAACTACTGGATGACAAAATTCGGGTGACAGTGACGTGTAATACACTCGTCTGATCAGAGAAAAACATTTACATTGCTGAATTCAAAAGCATTTTAGCCCTGAGTAAAAGTGCTGCCACCAAGCTCCATCCTGGGACCCAGATCCACACAGTGCAAGCAAGACACCAGCCTCCCAGTGCCAGTAGAGGGGTCTTCTGAGCCTCACATGTGACACATAAAAATATAAAGTAAATAAAGCCAAGGCAACTGTCAACATTTTCAAAAGCACTTCTATTTTTCATTTTTCAGCAATTCTAACATTGATGGTCTTTAAATTTCTTATTCATGCCCCAAAGCAGCTGTTGTATTTTCCCCATTTTTAATGGAAAATTTAATTTTGTTAGCAAAATTTGTTTTAAAAAACAAAACGTATTTTCTACAGCCGGAAGCTGGCTAAGAGCATATTGTAAATCTCTTCTTTCCAGTAAAGGGGAGAATTCAGATATGCAAGATGCTTGCACTGTGTTCTAATCTCTCATTCACCTGAGAACAGTGAGAATGAACTCAAGCACCACGCTGCATGGTACCCAAAATGCTGAGGCCCAAAATGCCGAGACCGTGGGAAAGAAGGGCTTTCTGCTTTGCAGTGATGCTTAAAGGCTTCTCCGCTAGACGAGCACTGTCAATGCAGGGATTTCCTTTCCAACATTTGAGCTCCATGGCCAACATGGCTGCTTCCACTGGTCCTGTCTCCAGGTCTGACCCCTAACTCTTAATTTTTACTGCCTCAAGGTGTCAGACCTTGTATCAAGAGACTCAACATCATTGGGGAAAATACAGAAGAGTTAATACATAATTATCTTAGAAAAAAGTCAACTCATATCTCTTGTTAAAAAAAAGTTAATTACCATCTCCCAAAATAATTCATACTTGGGGAGCCCACTTAGCCACTGTATCATGAAAAATAAGGCAACTGTCTGACCCAAATCAAGCAGGGCATAGTCATTGTTTCTAGTACCTAAATTTAAAATCCTGTCTTCTAAGATCAACTCCAGCTCCTGAGTTCATTTTATGTAATAAGACAGCAACAGTAGCAGCACCTTTCTCCCACGATCCCCAGCTCAGGACCATGGAGTCACCTTGGTTATCCTTCTCTCTGTCAAGCTTGAGTATCTACTCATTAATTCACCAAGTCCTGTTTCTTCTCCCTTCACAATCTCTACCTGCCTCCTTTGAGTTTTCTAGGTCACTATCCCAGCAAAGACCTTTTACTCAGCTCCTCCATACTCACATCCGTAGCCTCTCATTTCACCCGTGGACCCCTGCTTACTATCTCTCAGCTGTTAGAAACAGGAGCGGCCGCAGAGTGAACTCTGTCTTGTCCAGCACGGTTCCAGACAGTGCTCCAAATACACGCATTGAGCATGGGCACTAATGTTTATCAAAGGCTTTCCTAGGGCTAGGAGACAGCTCCGTGGGTAAAACACTTCTGGGCAAAAAGGAAACCAGAGTAGGACTCCTCAGAACCCATACAAAGGAGAACGTGACAGCGGTTTCTACAGTCCCAAGTACCTATAGCTGCGGAGGCAGAACGAGGCGGTTCCCCAGGTCATGGGCCAGCTAGTCTGACACACGCAGCACCAAATAATGAAAACTGTTTCAAAAAAGGCAGAAGGCAAATGACACTTGAGGGTATGCTCTGACCTACACACACACACACACACTATGGCACATGTGCATGTACAAACACACTATGATTTTTAAAAAAAGCTTTCCAATGACTAAAATTCAAGTCTGGGTTAAAAAAAAAAAAGACAATGGATAGATACCTTGTTTTCAACATCTAGCCATCTCTTAAAATAATCTTTTTTGCCAAGTACTGGTGGCTTATGCCTTTAATTCCAGAATTCAGCAGTCAGAGGTGTGGGGGGGATTTTTTTTTTCTTCCTTCAGGTTGAATTTCCAAGCAACACACCACAGTTGGCTTCCTTAGACGGTCCCTGAGGCACTGCGGCGCACCTCTAACATCACAGAAAGCCTCTGCATCCCTCCTGTGGTGTAGTGCTCATGTGTCCACTCGCTCTTTTCCTCACAGAGTGCCATCATCAGTTTACACTGTAGCTGCGGCATGGGCTGGTTCTGCCCTCCCCTTCGATAGCATGCAACCGTGGACTGCTTCCATTGGAACCCACTGGGCTCAGAACCTACGGAACTACATGGTCAGGAAAGGAACCCGAAGGCCAAAGAGGAGACGAAAGGAGGAATTCTTCCTCACAAGTAGAGTTGGGCTAGAGAGACGGCCCGCAGTTAAGAGTGCTTGCTGATCTTCCAGATGACCTGAATTTCTGTGCCCAGCATCCACGTTGGGCAACTCACAACAACCGATAATTCCAGCTCCAGGGGGTCTGACTCCCTGTCTTCCCAGGCACTTGCACACACATATAAATACAAAGTAACAATACATTTTTACAAAGTATCAAGTCTAGAATAGACATCCAAAGCTAGGGATGATACTCAGGATAGAGCTTGCCTAGCATAGATAGATATCTAAGGTGAACTAAAATCTCAGCTGCAGAGCTGAGGCAGGAATGAAAAGGAATAAAAGGTAATTATCTCTAAGAAGTGCAACTGAGTGTACCTAAAAGAGTGGGGGTGGGGGAAGAACGTTTTCCTTATGAGGCACACTGGCAAGAAATACTTTTAAAATCATTGATCAGCCTGAAGAATGAAAACTTGGCAGGTGGAAAAGGAAGCATCACGGGCAGAGAACTGTGAGGTCATGGAGCGCTATGGCACCAACCCCGCTCCAGGCTCATGCTTTGAACACTTGGAATCCAGCTGGTGGTACCATCTTAAGAGGCTGAGAAACCAGAGAAGGTAGGGTCTGGTTCAGCACGCTTGGCTTCCATCCACCATGATGTGAACAACATCACCAAACTCTCCCACCACCATGAACTATTGTGGAATATCTGTACACTTGGTGAAGAGAAATTGCTATGATCAGTTTAATAAAGAGCTGAACAGCCAACAGCTAGGCAGGAGGTGTGGGCGGCAGGAGGTGTGGGCGGCAGGAGGTGTGGGCGGGACTTCCGGAAGTAGGAGATGAACTGAGAGGTGCACAAGAGAATGCCATTAAGATATGGAATGAGTCAGACACACAAAATGGGAGAGAGGTAAAAGTCATGCGGTAGAACATAGATTAATAAAACTACGGGATAATTCAAGTTATAAGAGCTAGCTGAAAAAGCCCAAGCTAAGACCAAGCTCTCATAATTAGCAGTAAGTCTCCATGTTGTATTTGTGAGCTGGCGGCCCAAAGGAAAGTCTTATTACAACAAACTGAGCTACTCTGCTAAGCTTCCTTGCCATGGTGGACTAAAACTCCTCTCATCCCTTAGTGGGCTTCTCTCAGGTACTGTGATCACAATGACGAGAAACTAAGAGAGACCAGAGAAACAGCACAAACAGGGAAGCCAAGCCTGTCATTCCAGCCACGTGAGAAGCTAAGGAAGGAGGGTCCTGCAGGCCTAGGAGGTCAACAACAGCCTGAAAACACTGAGGCCACTCACTCCAATAAACAAAAACAGCAATTTAAAAAGCCTACAGAAATGCCAGAGGATTGAAAACCAACAACTGGGAATAACTGAAGGTTTTTAAATGGTACCTTTATTATTACAAAAATAATACCTTTCTGGGGCTAGGGATGGAGTCAGCTAAAAGAGTGTCTAGCTAGTGTTAGGCGTGGTCCCCAGATCTTAAAACCTGGGGGTAGTGGCACATGACAACAATCTCAGCACTCGGGAGGTAGAGGCAGGAGGACAGAAATCCTATGTCATTGATTTGGGCCAAACCTGAGCTTCAGGGCTGTTTTAAATGAACAAATAAAAACCTTTTTTTTAAAATTAATTAATTTATTTACTTATTTTGGTATATGAGACCCACTCACCTTACAAAGAGGATTTACTCAAAGTCTAATGGTTAGTATAGGTCTAATATAGTCTAACACAGGTCACAAACAACACATGCTTTGACAGGCAACACAGATGGGTTGGGTCAAACATCGATGCATCATGGCCTCTCCAAAGGGACCACATAAAAACTAGCCAGTGCAACAAGTAATTGCCCTTAAGTTCTTCCCGCCATGTGCTCCTAATAAGACCCTGAGTGCTGGTAAGTCATGCGGAGATGGGTGGTTTGGGAATCATTCCGAAGCCAGGCAGAGCTCAAGCAAGAACAAAGGCCAGAGGCCGAGGCTGGTATTCACTGCGCAGCTCCAGCGGCTTGTGGACACCCTGCTTCCCTTCAGGCCAGCCCACTTCATGAATCTAAGCAATCATTCTTTAAAACACACACACACACACACACACACACACACACACACACAAAACAAAACAAAAACTACTGATCAAGCAATTTGACGTAGATAAGTTCTCGGCAGGAAGACCCTCACTCATTTAAAAGTCACGGCTGCTATTTTGGACTTTTCTGTCTTCTTGCAATGCAGAGTGTAAAGGGTCTCTGTGCTTTGTCGTCTGCAGGGTCAGCTTAGGCACCTGCGTTACTAGACAGATGTCCTAGGTACGAAGCAGACATCTGGAAATGGGAATGAGCAGGTGAGGCTTCTCCACTCTGATCGGCAGCAGCTTGGTGGCTGGGAGCTGGCTGTCTCATTCAGGTCCTGTGGGGCAAAGGCGACTCTGAGCTGAGGGTGTGACCTCAGGGCACCAGCAGGTGGCCGGAGAGGAGTCTGTCTTGGGAGGCTTATGTCACAGGCCTGGAAGTGGTTTGCTGGAGACCATCATCAGCACGATTCCCAGAAGGGTGATTCCTAAAAATAGGTGATGATCTCTCTCCTGTGTGTAACTATGTTACGATAAAGCAGCTGACATTATGGCAAGTCGTTAGTCACAAGCCACACTGACTCAGATTCCAGCCTGCAGAGGGGACGACCTAGGCCACAACTTAGGGAGGGTTCTACCTGACAGCTCTCACAGTACCCAGCCTCACCCCCTACCCTGAGAGCACGGGGCTCAGGGCGGTATGGTCCAACTCATGTAAGCCTCTCCTACTGCCACAAGAGGTCTACTACTCTGCTTCCAAATCACTTGAGTCCAATGATTTATTGCTTCTCCCTCCTTCCCCTTGCTAATTTTAACTCAAGTCCAAATTAATATTTTCTGAGAGATAACGTAATGCCTGGCCCCTCCTACCACTTCTCATGACTGAGGAATGAACATCAGCACAAAACATCTTCTGGTGGCCTCAGAATAGAACGCAAAGTTAAAAGTTTTAATTCTTTCTCCCAAAGCTGTCAAGGCACCGGTTCACTCCAGCTTCTCTCCACGCCGCTTCCGTCCTCTTCCTTCTCAACACGCAAAACAAAACTAAACATAGGTTCTTTGGCTCCTAAGCCCCAGCCTACAAGGCAGCAGTGAGAAAGCAGCCTCCTGCGGACACCAGTGAGAAGCACTGACACAGGTCCGCGGAGGGGAACGTGTGTAATGAGGTGCACACGCCACCTCCCCCTCGGGCACTGCCCGTTCTCTCTGAGCTCTCTCAGCTCCTTCAGCAGCGTGCTAGATGCTGACCTGGTCATTACGTCATACCCTACTCAACACTCACTGAGGTACCTGGGAAGGAAAGGGACGCATAGAGAAGACATATCTAAAAGCAACGACGCATGGAGAGGTGCTGGAAGACTGGGGAAGCCTGGCCCATGCATGCCTCCTCACACACACCCCACTGCAGGGGCTCCATACCACAAGTCTACACCACTCACTGATCTCACACTTGGTTTAAGCTGGTTGCCTGAAGGAAGTCCTGTGGGACCTGAGGACAGGGAAGACACTCTGGGTCTGGGTTTCTAGAGAGCTGGGACTATAATGACAATTAAGTCCTTTGGGGAGAATTCTTGTGCATCAGGCAGTTCTGCTGTAAGCCTAAATCCCACAGCCTCTCACTGTAAGGAGCAGAGATATCAGGGTGCAGAGACGGGAACCACACCCCACAAGGCTTTGGTATTCTGGAAAACAGACTCCTACTTGCCCATGCCTTCCCCAAAACCAACAGTAGACCCTTGTGGGGAAAAATTCTATTTTCTAAGAAGCTAACAGTTGGGAAGCAAGCTTATTGTCCATGAGTGTTGACTGCTATGGTGGCTCCACACAGCCACCTACCATCTAATGGGAAGCTCTTATCACACACAATCTAAATAAAGACAAAATATTGTGACGATTTCAGCTGTGTGTCTGTGTGGCCTGTTCACATCTGCTTGGCCATGCCACCCTTTAGCTGTAGACGGTTCCTTTTTCTCAGAGTCTCGCCTTTTGCTCTCAAATCACCCACGCACGCATGCACGCACACACGCACACTTTAAAGTACAAATCTACACACGACGATATTTCTCTTCCCACCATGTCTCCCCCTCCTCTCCCTTCCATTCAGACCCACTTCTCTCCTCACACAGCCCCCTCCCATGACCTATGTATTTATTTAAATCCAGAGTCAACACAGGAGAGAAAACACCTGGTATTCGTCTTCCTGAGCCCCGCATGTTTCACTTAACGAGATGTCCAGGTCCAGACGCTTCCTGCCAACACCACCACTTCACTCTTTACAGCGGAAGAATACCGTGTGCACACGTGCCACGCGTCTCCAGGGTGCATGTGTGCCAAAGCTTTAATCTGTTCACTCGCTGCTGGGCATCCAGGCGGCTCCCTGTCTTGGCCACTGTGAACGATGCGTGTGGTGTGCCGGCATGTCTCCGGCACACTGACTTTGCTTCCTCGCAGCCTATATGCAGTAACGGTTCAGCTGAGTCATACGGTTCTGGTTTCAGCGTTTCTTGAGGAACTGCACACTGATTCCCACGCTGGCTCTAGCTTACATTCCTGTGTCCTGAGAGTCCTTTGCTCCCCACAGGTAACATAATTAAGGAACATCCTAAATTGTTTACTACGAAATTAAAACCAAATCAAACAGCTGTCCATTTCTCCTGCTGCCCTTTCGTGCATTTTAGAAGAGTTTCACTATATACACAGGCCAGCCTGGAGTTCTGAGATTACAGGAATAAGCTACCGTGCCCAGCCCTTATAAGAAAAGAACTTACAAATGTGGTATGGAACATGTGTTGGCAAACAAGAGCCAGGAAGCCAGGAAGCCAAACTCAACCAGGCAGCCAGCTAGTCTTGTCTTTAAAGGTTTTGGTTTAATGTTCTACAAGCTAAGAGTAGTTTTAACTTTTAAAATTACCTTGAATGGTGGGTTGGGTGACTGTGTATACATACATGGAGGTCAAGGAATAAACTTCAGGAGTTATTTCCTTGTATCCTGTGGTCCTGGGAACTGAACATCAGGCTTGGCAACAAGCTCCTACTGAGACACTGTGCTACCCCAATTTTAAAAAACTTTTTAAAAATGTTTGAAAGGGCTGACTTTATGGTAACTTCAGCAAAGGCATTGCCTCCAAACCGGATGACCTGAGTTCAATCCCCAGGGATCTATCCACAACGTGGACGCAAACCTACCCTGACAAGTTGTCTTGTGACCTCTAATTGTGTGTGTGTGTGTGCGTGCGTGCGTGTGTGCGTGCATGCACACACACTAAGTGAATTATAAAAATAAATATGAACATGTAAAAATCTTTTCTTCATCTTGCCACACTTCATAGATGTGTTGGTACATTCTGGTTACTGCTTTTATTTTCTCTTTACTCCAAGTCTGAAAGATGAGTCAATGGGAACCGTGTTGGGTGACTTTTTTAGATAAGAAGGCCGAGAAGCTTGGAAGTAGATTTGTTCAATAGATCCCTTCCCATCCCTACATCCTGTGGCATTCCCATTACACAACTCTGTCTTTTTGGCTGTCTCCCCAGTGTAACTGCCCAAAGTCCCCTAAACATTCTCTGCATATTTGACAGCTCACCATAGTGTAAAATCTACCCTTCCTAAAATAGGACGGAAAACAAGCTCCCAGCCCATTTCCTGCAGAGTGGACACAACCCGGGCTAGTGATGCCCTGTCTGACGATGGAGGCGGAGCATCCTTGGCTGACTACTTCTTTTTAAAAAAAATATATATTTATTTATTGTGTACACAATATTCTGTCTGTGTATATGCCTGAAGGCCAGAAGACCAGACCCCATTACAGATGGTTGTGAGCCACCATGTGGTTGCTGGAAATTGAACTCAGGACCTTTGGAAGAACAGGCAATGTTCTTAACCTCTGAGCCATCTCTCCAGCCCCTTGGCTGACTACTTCTGACCGGTTCCTTGAAGCTCTGCCTGGGGTCTAGCTCTTCAGCCACACAACAGCCGTGATGGGTGTATCTGCTCCTTCAGACTTTTCCACATAATTTTGATACTACAGAGCCCTTACTTCCGTAAATAGCATCACAAGGTCCAGAAGAAATGTTTATGATACTTCAAGATGTTTTATTACGTGCATTTATTCATATGGAGATGGGAGTGTGTAGGTCGGAGGGCAACTGGTGAGCTGGTTGTCTTCCCATCACGTGGTCAGGCTTGTCGGCAAGCGCCTTTACCTGCTGAGCCATTTCACCAGACCTAACAGACTTCTAAAATCTTCCAGAACATCTTTCTGCCATCACCTGGCAGCACAGTCCTGCTGTCACTAGCTCTTACCAGCTGCTGGCCTTAAAGGGACCCTGTGATTAGCGAATACAGGCCCCCCTTGCCATGCTTCTTGCACATGGGTTTCACACATTCCCAATGCAGGAATAAGGGAAACACACATTTGAAACATTTACCTGACCACTGAACCGTTTCCTAACATACTTTACAGAATAGGAATGCACTTGGGAAGCAGAGAAAAAAAGAATCCACTATCTAGAAAAATGTTTGAAATTATAAAATATCAAGAAAATAAGAAGATGAGGAACTCAATGGTTAAGAACACTGGCTGCTCTTCAAGAACCTGAGTTCAATTCCCAGCAGCCACAGGACAGCTAACAACTGTCTGTAACGCCAAGATCTGACACCCTCACATAGACAGACAGACATGCAGGCAGAACACCAATGAGAACAAAAATAAGAATAAATAATTATCCTACCCCTTAATGTACACCTAATGACTTCATGAGAAAGGAAAAGAAGGTGCTAGCCCTTGAGAAAATGCATTTTTCTACTCGACTGAAAAGGACAAGAAACAAATGAGCATTTATATCCTTAGTGACATCAAAACAGTATAAACATGTACTTAAACCCTAGCTTTCCCAAGAGAATGGCTGCCATTAGTTAAAACAGATCCCCCACATGCCTGTAAGACAGCAGTAAGAAGACTCTCCCCCAAGTCATAAATATATAGGGAGAGGTGTTCCAGAGGCTGAGCATGATCCTCAAACCCTTGGTAACTTAGTAACAAACATAATGACGATCAATGACTGCATGTTAAACCTTTTTAAACAGCTAATTTAGCAATTTTAAGAGGTCATTTAATATTAAATACATTTGCTCAAGTTGTATTTTAAGTACATGTGTGCAGTGATGGCTAATGAAGGAATACAAGAACTGGAGAAGCTAAGGAGGCTTCCAGTGCATCAAGCTGCAGGTTCAGATCATGTGACTAAGGCCGGCTGCCCTCTAGTGGTGGAGCCACGCTTGCTCTGAGGCTTCTCTGGAGGTCAGCAAGCTCTTTGTATTTAAAGCTTTAAATCACAGAAAGTTACAAAGAGGCAACAAAGTTTCCAAAACCTTGTAGAGGTCCTTAAATGCTGAAGGCTGAAAGAAACAAGGGCATTCAGGTTAAAGGCCAGGACTTCATTATTCATTCTCCAAGTCATTGTATAGGTCAGATTCTCAACCTGTGGGTTACGACCCTTGGGGCCTTTTTGTAGGGGTTGCCTAGGACCATTAGAAATGGACAGAATTTTATATTACAATTCATAACAGTAGCAAAATTACACTTATGAAGTGGCAACAAAAATAATTTTATGAAAACAAAGTAATTGTATGGCTGGGAGTCACCACAACATGAACTGTATTAAGGGGTCATATCATTAGGAGGCTGAGAACCACTGGTATAGATAGTCAACCTGGGTCTCCAGAGATAAGAAATAAACAGGGCATGGTGGCACTTGCTTTTAAATCCAGCACTCCAGGGACAGAGGCAAGCAGATCTCTGTGAGGTCCGAGCCAGCCTGCTCTACACGGTGAGACCCTGCCACAAAGGAAAAAACAATCATTTCCAGTCACGGAAATTATACGAACCACAAACTTCAAGCTTCCACAATGCTTAAAGCCGATTAGGCACTGACCTGACTGTGAATGAAGAAACTATTTTTTCCTGACTTTCTCTCCAACCAAGTGCCAGAAGCCCACCGTGGTGGCTTCTATATTCTTCCTCCCACAAGAGCAGCCCTCGTGATCTGTGCCAGGTCCATGTACCCTGAGATGGAATATGAGTTCTGATGGTCTCTCTCTTACAATGCTGTCTCATCAGAAGGGAGACCGCGGTGCAGAGTTCCCTCAGAAAACGAAGCTTCCACTCCTGTGTACCAGAGGACACCACACACGACTGGGGGAGCCCGACTCACTGCAGCTCATCTGGTGATTCACAGGGACCTCTGGTCCTCTCCGGGAAAACATGATTTGTCACCAGAGGTAGAATCAGAGAGCACTGACTCAGCACACTGTGTAAGGAACAGCAGTGGGTTCAAGCTGCGCGGCATTTCAATGTCTCAGTGTTCCTTGCTCCTTAGGAGCCTGCAGACTCCACTCCACGGAAACAGACCAAGACGGTAAATGCCCGAGTGTGGAGCCTGACAACTGCGTGGCAGACCGGCCTGACTCACTCCTGCACTATTTAATTCCCCACAGCACCCATGAATCACAGGGGCGGGGCTGGGGGGTCTTCTCAGAACAGCAGACTTTACTGAGTGACAAGGGGAAGGCTTTTTATTTTATTTATTTGTGTTTTGAGACAGGGTTTCTCTATGTAACAGCTCTGGCAGTCCTGGAACTCACTTTGTAGACCAGACTGACCTTGAACTCAGAGGTCTGCCCACCTCTCCTTTCCTCTAGTGCTGGGATCAAAGGCGTGCACTTTTTATTTTTTTTTAAATCACCACCAAGCTTTTTACCCCATGAGCACTGGTTATTTTACCTGCATGTATGTCTGTGTAAGGGTGTCAGGTCTCCTGGAACTGGAGTTACAGACAGTTGTGAGCTGTCATGTGGGGGCTGGGAATTGAACCTGGGTCCTCTGGAAGAGCAGTCAGCGCTCGTAACTGCTGAGCCATCACCTCTCCAGCCCTGAGAAGGCTTTTTAAAACCCGAAAGACTCACAGAAATTAAAATGCGAAGAAGTTCCAAACCATTTTCTTTTTAAGTAACAGCCAACAGTCAATCAGGCTCGAGAGGTTAAAAAATGAGGGTCACCATGAGCTGGAGGCCAGCCTGGGCTACACACAAGAGCTGATGTGCCGACCCCCCCCCCATTCCCCAAATTGAACTAAGTTAAAATGTACAACAAAGCTTGAAAACAGCATCAGGTAACCAGTGTATTACAAGTCAAGCATGTCCTTAGACTCTTGTAAGAAGCAGGAAGCTGGCGGGGGGAGAGGGGGGAGGCTTGCAGGGGGAGAGGGGGGAGGCTTGCAGGGGAAACCTAGCAACATGTGTTCCATCCTCAGAACTCAGACATGGAAGGAGGAACAACTCCACAGATGAAGGGTGTGTGATAACACCATCTACTTACTGACCCACTGGAGGGAAACGGCACCATGTGCCACCCGCAGAACTCATAGTTTTGTGCAGCTATACGGTTTCTGTATACAGAAAGGCAGCAGAAAGCAAGTTAGAACTGGCAGAATGGTCAGCAGGTAAAGAGTCTGGTCTCTAAGGCTGGTGGTCTGAATTTGATCCATGGGACCCACGTGGTAGAAGATAAAACCAACTTCCCCAGGTTGTCCTCTGACCCCCCACACATGTGTATACGCACACAGGGAAACACACACAAGTACATGACTGTCTTTAAAAAGTGTAAAAATCAACTATGACATACTATGAGCATTTCAAAATTAAATACACTCGCATGGGTTACTATGATGAATCTCTTTTCATCATTTTATTTTCAATAAAAAAAATTTAGATTTAATGCATATGAGGTTTTTGCCTGTAGGTAAGTGTGCCACATGCATGGCTGGTACCCTTGGAGGTCAGAAGAGGGAGACAGATCCCTTAGAACTGGAATTACAAATGGCTGTGAACCATCAGGTGGGTGCCAGGAACACAAACCGAGGTTCTCTGCACGAGCAACAAGTGTTCTTAACCACCGAGCCATCTTTCTAGCCCCAAACACTTAAAATGCTTGGATGTATGTTGCATCCACCCACATGAGGACCAGAGGACAACCTCCAGTGTCCTGCTCAGAACCACTGTCTGCCTCCTTTGGCCTGAAGCTCACCCATCAGGCCAGACGGGCCAGCCAGCAGGCTCCAGGATCCTCTTGTCTCTGACTCCCCAGTGCAGGGATTACAAGTGCATGACACCATCCCCAGCAACTTTACAGGGTTCTAGATATTAAACCTGGACCTTTGTGCTTGTAAGACAGGCACTTTATTGATGGAGCCATTCAACAACCCCTTATCCACATTTAAAGGCAGTTTTAGATAGCCCTCAAGTTGGAAATTCTCGGGAGAAATAGCTACATTCAGATAATATGTGCACAACTGAGATAGCGAATACAAAAACTTTGGCTCTGAGTATTTTTCTATTTTTTAATATTACACCTTATTATTAAATAGCCCAAGCAATCAAATGGGGGGGGGCTACCACTTTATCCTCAGCACCATGGAAAACAAAAAAACAAGAAAAAAGAAGAGAAACAGGCCAAAGTTAGAATCAAGTCTAACCCCTGGGACCCACATGATGGAAGAAGAGAACAAATTCACCCAAGTTGCCCTCTGGCCTCAAAAGGAGCTTGAGGCACATGCAGGACCACAAACATATATGCGCTCCCACACAGCCAATAAATACAACAAAAAGATCCATTTCAGCTATTCTGAGTTTCTTTGTATAACTATGAATTTGTTATGGAAAATATGAGCAAATACAGAAGTAAACAGATATTATGCACCCATCTCATTTAGTCACGTGACTGACTCTGCAAGCAGTGTCTGAAGGATTAGGAGGAAGAATCCAGCCGTCTTTAAAATGCTGAGACAGTCCCCTCCTAAGGGAAACTAACAGTGAACATGTAAGCCCTTCTTGAGAAATTCTTTCTAGCACATTTACAGTGTGGTGTTTACAAGGCTAAAAGGTTGCAACAGACCTTAGGATAGTAAGACTACAACCAGCTCCCTACAGGGGACCTTTTGGGCACTGTGCCTACAGAGACAGCACTGGGCATGAACACACATCTATTTGTAACTGCAAGCACCAAGTCTTGAGAGAAAAGCTCTTTG